>NC_089819.1:51717511-51770011 GCF_029633855.1 Hoplias malabaricus
ATCATATTTCACACAGTCGTAAATGTCGGGGATTTTGCTGATGTCATATCGGCCGTTCTTCATGTGGAAGTCTCTCTCCAGTTTGGACCAGCGCTGCAGCATCAGCTCCAGAGTCTCACTGTGGTAGAGCTGCAAATCTGAAAGTAAAAACAAGGCACACTTTGCAATGAACTGCAGTATATTAATTGCACAGCTCTGCACTACACAGGACTGGACTGAACCAACCTGAAGTGAACTGATGTCAACTGAACTGGACTCTACTTTATCGTCAGAGAAGGAAACAGGTTTAAACAAAACTTTATACTAAATATCTTACTGTCCATGATCACAAACATCACAGCTGGCTCAGGTCAGAAATGTTTTTAACCCACAATATTTAACGTGTATTGTTTACATTGTTATTGTACATTTATATATAGTGTAAACATATTATAAAACATGTTGTTATTAAAGAAATATATCCAAATCAGAATCACTCAGGGCAGCAACCTGCAGACTTTGGATCTTCTAATCTCTTGCGGATTTGTGAAGTCAGGCTCTGGACGAGGCTGTAGACTTGATCACACATGCTGACTGGATTCTCAACTGCGCTCATAGAGTTCACCACAGAAGTGCCATGTGTTGGGGCCAGCTGAGCAGGAAAATAGAGTCAATTAACTTACACATGCCGTTAATCTATTTGACAACACACTAAACATAACTCAGAAATGAAATTATTTACATATTTGTGCATAGGTACATTTCCGGTCAAAGTTGTATTTTAGCAAGGGAGAGCAAATAATGGAAACTAACAATTATAAGAGGTATTTATTTAAGAGTTGCACAGACGGGATTCATAGCATCAGTGTGGATAGTCTTTAGGATACAACTGGTGTTTCTATTTTGATGGCAGTTTAAAAATGACCATGGTTAATGATTAAACAGGTAAATGTTGTATTCATGTGTTATATACAAACTAGCAGCATGTCATTCATTCATTATCTGTAACCCTTATCCTGTTCAGGGTCGCGGTGGGTCCAGAGCCTACCTGGAATCGTTGTGCGCAAGGTGGGAATACACCCTGGAGGGGGCGCCAGTCCTTCACAGGACCTCTCACACACACTCACACACACTCACACACACCTACGGACACTTTTGAGTCGCCAATCCACCTACCAATGTGTGTTTTTGGACTGTGGAAAGAAACCGGAGCCTCCAGAGGAACCCCACGCAGACACAGGGAGAACACACCACACTCCTAGCAGCATGTCATTATATATATTAAATTGATATTAATATTGACTGGGAGTGTAGTATATTATGGGCTGCTGTTTAAAACAAGTGAACTGAAGCGGCTGTCAGCAGGGTTCACCTTCTCATAGTCTTCCTCACTAAAGGGCTGATCCTTCTGCATGATCTCGTGAAGCCTGGCCTTGACACGATGCTGGCAGCCACTCAGTGAATCTATGTCGTTATCCAGCAGGCCGTTCATGTTGGCGCTCTTTACCATCTGCACCAGGATGGGTGTCAGCTCACCCTCTAGCGCCAACAAACCCTGCCAGGAACATCACAACACTCTGTTACCAAGACCTCTGTTAACTCTGCATATACACAAAACACACCCATATACACACACAGCATTCCAGCTAAGTTTATCTAAATAGGTATTTCAATGGTACCTTGGCAAAAGCAGCTGCAGTCATTTGCACCCTGCCCTCATCAGAGGCATAGATTTTGAGGTCGTGTCGATAGGTGCTGTGGAGACGAAGCAGGCCACAGCCAGGGAACCCAGCGTAGTCTCCTACACATAAAAATGAGAACATCATGGTCACATGTTCATGAAAGAAACTGACAAGCATAAGCCCCATCTATTTAATAGGGCATCAAGGTGAACCACAAAAAAACAAACAAACAAATAAATACAAATGCCAGCAGGACGTCTGTGGACCTTGGCGTTCAGCAGGTATCAGAAACACTTGATAAAGTCATTTGACAAAGAAAATTCATGTTGGCCAACGAACACAGCATCTATAGACTGCCGAGAAGAAACTGGGGCTTGTATTAATGTGAGAAGATGGAGGCTGGAAAGTTAAGACATTTTCAGCTAATGGAATATGCCTGAGTACAGTATTAAACAACACTATATTTACTCTATAACAGGAGAGATATGAGATATTAATTGTACTGGAAAAGTAAATATAAAGCAGGAAGTATTAGCCTGAAGCACTCTCCTCCCTTTGTAAGTAAACCTGAGCTTGGCCATTCCTGGAAAGACATTACAGCTCTGTGGTTTGAGAGAGAGATGAGAACAATGAGCAGAGGGACTTCAGCAGGACACAAGAGAAACGTGAGTGGTAATGGCATAAGGGAAAATTAGAGGAAAGACGATGCAGAGGGGGAAGCAGAGAAAAGAAAGAAGAGACAAACAGGAAACAGCCCAAAGTAAGAAAAGAAATGATGAACTCCAGGAAGCTCAGAGTCGGTACCTTGTCCTCCAGGGTACATGCAGCGAAAAGCTCGTCCCAGTTCCTCTGCCTGGACACGACCTGCAGGAGTCAACTCACCCCCCCATTTCAGCACCAGCAGCAAAGATGGACCATCCTTACGTGTGTCTACACATAAAATAAACAAGAGCGAATGCTACAAACCCTACACAACTTTTCTTGAAACGTATAGCAACGTAAACTGGGATAATAACTGAGCTGATTCATCACCTACCTTCATCTTCACTGGAAGTCCTAGGCCGTCCATAGGGAAGATAAGTCAACTGCACTTTCCTATTGATCCCGGAGAAATGCCCATACCTGACAACAAAGAAAACCCACAAAGGACTGAGTGAACTCCTAATGACTTCAGAGATAGCGCTTTTATCCGATTCACTAGTGGACAGCCCTGAAGGCACCGTATTTCAAAGAGGTGCCATGTGTATTCAATTGTGAAACTGCTGATATGCTTCCAATATTTGTCATGGGGAATGGTGGATAATAAGTCACATTCAATGATTCTTATCCTACACTTAACAAAGTGTACGCCTCACTGATGCGACGCAATGTACACTTTCCACTGCAGTTGTCTTTTGAAACAGTCCTTAAACGTATTTCATTCAGATGCTCTTGACATTCCTGTGGGAGACTGTGTGCCAGTTCAAGTGGCCCAGTTCTAAACATCTCACTCACATCTCCAGAACAGTCTTTAGCTGCTCCAGTTTCGACTTTTTCTCCTCGATCTCACAGTCATTGTGCTGTCCCAGATCTGCCAACAGCTGCCTGGTAATGTCCAGCACTTCCTAAAGGGTAAAACAGCAAAATGTTTTTGGAGTGTCTCGTTTATTGACTGTAAAAGAAATAAGGATGTGAAACAAACACAGAAATTTATTCCAGCGTCATTGGGCCCCAGAAACCATCGTTTGGTATCGGGTGGTTTAATCATGCAAATGTAATCCATTACCTGCAGTTGTTTGGGTTTCTTCAACTTCAACTTCCCAGTTTTGTAACCACCATATTTTTCAAACAGCTCAAAAAACCTGAGAAAAAAATACAAACCCTTTAACTTCCTCAAAAAAGACCCTGTTTCCTTTTTTTTAATTATACTCATCTCCTATAAGAACATGATTGGTGGGGGATACAAAACCACACATGTAACTCATGCCTCTTTTTTACTATTTAAACAAATCAGTCATAAGCATTTTATAAAATACCACAGTGCACCCAACAATAACGGCAGCATAGAGCTTCTTGTACGTGGTGATAGACAACATTGCAACACATACACAGCTGTACTTTCACACCATTTTAGAATTGCCAATTTGGACATGCAAATGCACTCTGGGGCAAACACTGAAGAGTTAAAAGGCACAAAGACTAGATAATATTTTTCATAGAGCTGTAGAGACACTCCTTGTCTGTTGCTGAGCAAAAATAGCGAAATAGGCCTTCCCCTTTCCTATTTACTTGAATGGAATTGAATGATCAGCAAACCTGTATATAATAGACCCACTCTGCCAGTGAGTTTGATTACGTAGTCTGTTTGGAGAGGCTATTTGTTCTGATGATGCTTTGATCATTGATTCCTTTGTTAAAGGCTAAGCAGCAGCGATATGAAAGTGTCAAATAAATAAATACAGTAGAGTTTGAGTTCCTAACTTGTGTTTATTGAGAGTCAGAAAACATGTTATTTCTTACTAATTGAAGGAACAAGGTTTAAAAAGACCGTTGGTCCCCCCCCCCCAAAGGTGTTCGGAAACTCTAATAGGCGTCTTGCCTGTGACGTAGATGGTGGACAACAACTCTAGAAGCTGCACTTAATTTAATGCGAAATGACGAAAAGGTGTGTTGTTTTTGGCTGCAATCATTCAATGTACAGTGGGACATCTGTGCACAAATGGCCCAAAGAAAATGGACTAAAATTTGTCCACTTTAAACGGGCACTTTGGAAAGGACCATCCGCTCACTCCGTTATCTGTAGCTCATTTCACTGGCGCTTTTCCAACAATATGGGCATGTAAGGACACCAACGAAAGGTGTTCAAGAGCCTCTGTAACATGGAGGTAAACAGGGTAAGGACACTCACTTCGCCTGTTTTAGTTGGTGTTAGTTAACGTTAGCTTGACTTGCTAAACTCGGTGTCTCAGATTATACTCGGCTACGTAGCTGCATTACGGAGGTTTATAGTGTCGGATGAATTCGAGTTCGACTTCGATCACATTTACAAGAATAACGGTACCTCTACATTTGAGTTTAGCTTATTGCTAGGCTATTGTCATGAATAATGTTGGTTATTTATCTAGATACTGTCATAACAGTCAGTCATAACGGTGTTTTACCGCGGCGTTGTTCAGCTGTTGTCCACCAGTGACGTCACGTTCACGTTCAAGAATTTCCGTAGAGAGCTCGGGTTTTTCCGTCAATTTAATAAAATTGTCAGTTTTAAAGCAAATTAAGCAGCTATTTTCATTTTAATTCATACTTATATCTGTCAGTAACTACAATAATGTGAAATATTCATGGAGGTCCATTAAGTGGTGCTCAGCCTTTAAAGGATGAGTTATTTAAAAAAAAGTAAGATTTAGATTCTTATGGACTTATTTCTGTATTTGTTTACTGAATTTGTAATTATCTTAGCTTTGCACTTTATGTAGTTCTTTTGTCACTCACGTAGTCATTGAAATCAGCTTAAAATAAAGGGCCACCTTGTTGCCACTGAAATTTCCTTTACTTGTGTTTTTACCAAGCACATTTGTTTTACAAAAGGGTTAATCCCTCAGCACCAAAGGGTCTAAAGGTTGTGCCATGAGAGAATCGTGCCATGAGTCACATGAGCTCACATGGGATTCCTGACTTCCATCTTCATCTTCTGCTTTGGTGTGCGGTCTCCATGACGGATCACTGCGATCACACAGCGTAGCTCCATCCTGCGGAAGACAACAATCTTTCACTCATCGATGCAAACCAGTCCCATCTGTTTTTCTGTACAAATTAAACAATGTGCATATGGAAAAGGTTTATTTAATTAAGATCACAATAAACCAGTAATCTCAGTGAGGGACGCAGCGAATGCTGCAGAGAGCGTGCACTCACATTGTGCCGGATGTGGTGGGGACTATGGGTATGTCTTCGGCCTCAGTGGGGATGGACCAGGGAATTTGGAACTGGGGAGCCAGCTCCCTCATCACAATGTTCCTATATCCACAGAGAACACTGTAAAACTCTCACCATCACTGTACTAACAAATTTAAGCGTCCTGCAAATGTATTGGCAGTGAAAAATGACAAAACAACAAATATCACTGCACTGTAAGTGTTCTACTTTCAACAAACTCTCTTTTAAGTGTAGAATATTAAACTGACTCACCCAAGTATCTTTGCACAGTCATCGTAATATTTCATAGAGTTCTTCACAAAGCTGAATCCATTCACGTCACACACGTATGAATGTCCGTTGGCACGGAGGAGGTCAAACCCACAGACCGTTTGCTGCAGTAAAGATGCTAGTGTTTTGTGGTTTGATATGAAATGGTGCATTGTAGAACAACAGTTTTGACTCTGAATAGTTTTCTGTTTGGGAGCTTCTAAAGGCATCTAAAACTTCAGGTGAAGTATGAATTCCTATCAGAAACTCTAAACAATTCTGATTATCTGCGTGGTCACTATTTATGACAGTATACATAGTCAGATCCAGAAGTATTTGGAAAGTAACACAGTTTTAGATTTGTAACTTCTCTACACAACCAACTGGATGGGAAAGAAATCAATTTGTGATTGAAGTGTAGACTTTCATCAGAGGCATTTGTACATAGTTCTTTTTCCGCCCCCCGAAAAGTAAATGAAGAAATTAACCATTTTAATTATAAGGGTCATTTTAATACTGTCCTTTGCAGCCAATGACTGCCTGAAGTCTGGAACCCCTATATACCACACAATGCCGAGTTTCCTCCCATTAAATGCTTTTGTAAGACATTTCAGCTCATTAATTTGTCATGAAATATTGTAGAAACAGGCCACATCTGGCTATGAAACTGCCTCTCAATGAATTCTCCAATTATGTTGGGCCTGCAAAAATGGAGGTACTATATTAACATGGTGGCTATTCCTAAACATTTTATGTAATATTCTTGCTAAACCTGTGAGGAGTGTGGTGTGTTCTCCCTGTGTCTGCGTGGGTTTCCTCCGGGCGACTGTCTGTGAGGAGTGTGGTGTGTTCTCCCTGTGTCTGCGTGGGTTTCCTCCGGGTGACTGTCTGTGAGGAGTGTGGTGTGTTCTCCCTGTGTCTGCGTGGGTTTCCTCCGGGTGCTCCGGTTTCCTCCCACAGTCCAAAAACACACGTTGGTAGGTGGATTGGCGACTCAAAAGTGTCCGTAGGTGTGTGTATCTGTGTTGTCCTGTGAAGGACTGGTGCCCCCTCCAGGGTGTATTCCCGCCTTGCGCCCAGTGATTCCAGGTAGGCTCTGGACCCACCGTGACCCTGAATTGGATAAGTGCTTACAGATAATAGAATGGAATGAAATTCTTGCTAAACCCCTTGAAGTAAAACTGAAAAGCTACACTTCAATCATATATTTGTTCCTTTGATTCAAAATAATTTGGTTGGTGTACATAAACAAAATTACGAAAACCTGTGTCACTGTCCAAATACCTCTCGACCCGACTGTGTTTAAGCAATAAAGTTAGGCAGAATTTTTGATCTCAGACGGCACAGCACTGGCCCAAATACTAACCTTAAAAGCCAGACACACTTTGCGTGCCACCAGTTTCTCCATGGCAGTCAGCATTACTGGATAACGGATTTCTTTTCCCTCACTGTCTCGTTCAACCTTGCCGTCCAGTGCAGGAGATTTGCGCGCCTCAGCGTGGGCATAATCAGGTCCTACTGTGTAAACCTGAGAAACAAAACCACACACGAACAGAAAGTGCTGAAACAGTGCTTATCAACATTTCCACAGAGATTAATGTGCAAAGCTCCTGAAGGGCTTCTTTCCAGCACAGCCTGTTTTAATCTATAAAACAAATATCTGTATAGTAGCTGGTGTGAGAACTTTTGCCGTGTCATTCCTCCAGGGAAGGAACAAGGCCACATCATTAGATGAATATGTATTCTGCCATATGCACACTGCACAGCTGAAGAGTCTCAGATAACAGTGCTAAACTATACATACCTTCACATCTGTGCCATCCGTGGGCATGAATTCTTCATATATATAGGACCCAGTCTTTCTCACACTGCTCTCTGGAGAATAAACACTGCTCCGGCTTCCAATCTAGAGGAGGAAGGAAAGATTCGTAAATGTTTGCATTAATGAGTATAAATGTCTCATTGCAGACTGCTCCAGGCAATTCCTCTCTTGTAACTGCACACATAACAGCGTAGATATACAGTAACTAGTCGTTTCACAGTATTTACTGTCTTTTATTGTATATGCTGGGCCCACTAAAGAAAACATCTAGCAATAAATATATTTATGACATACTGTACATTTCAGGTGGTTTATAACTAATAATAATTCTACAGCTTAAGGGTTAACTGATTAAACTTAAACATGCACTTGGGAATGGAAATGAGACAAGACACTCATCTGACACATCATGATGCATCACTAATTCCACAGTGCTGTGTCATCCTTCAGATATAACACGGCAAAAACCTGCCCACCCCCACCACCTCTTATTGTTTTCTTCGTGCTAACAGGTGCTGTTGGAGATATAAGTGACTAGTGGCCAATTGGTGACAGTGAATCCAAATGTCAGTTTGTACTTTGGGTTTTCTGGCATCTCACAAAGCGATGAGTCTGCTCTATTTCTGGATGAGCTTCTCTGGCTGTCCATTAAAGACACGGTGTCTGTTAGAACACTTTGGAGAAGCTGAGCACATGGAAAGACTGTTCACAGGAAAAAAATAATTCAAACCTTTCTGAAGAGCCGCTGACTGCCTCCTCCAGCTGACGTAGGGTAGTAGATGTAAACATTGTGATCTTCTGCAGAGACAGGCTTCTCTACAAAGGGTTTAGGAAAGATCTCACCATTCACTTCTACGTGGTCTTCCCCCTCCACTAAGTTGCACTCTGGAAAACAGAAAACAGACACCGTTGACTCAACAAATTAGTTGCAGTAGGGTTCTCCAACACTGGACCGAAACCGAGGCTTGTGATGGACTAGGCCCAATTCCCGGGTGTTTTTTTATTTCGAATCCATCCATTTCAGAGAGGCTCTAGACTCACAGCAACACTGATCAGGGTGAAGCACTTAGATGAATTTTAACATATTGGTAAACTAGACACACATACAAACACACATAAACCCTCAGATCTATAGACAAACCTTTCATGCACAACAGCTTTCTGCTTCTATATTTATTCATTACTCATTATAGAGTTATTAAATTGATAAGGACATTTTAATGTATTACACGCTACACTGGCACTGATTTAGAACAGAAAATGCTTCCATTGTAAATTACCATATTTCTTTATATCAGTAAAATATTTATCCACATATACTCGCTAAACCAGGGAATCCAAGAAAACTGCCAGAGATTCACGATCTGTGTATTTGTGTATTCCTAAGCCCAGTGTCCAGTTGTGCTTGAAAGCTCAGATTACTTGGACTGTCTGCACTGAAGATATGGACTTGGCACCCCTGTGGTTAATGGATGCTTAATGGATCCCTCAAAGCAATGCACTCTTCTAACTGCTCTACATTAGTGGCTATTTATACACACAAGGTCTCAAATAAAGCAGCGTGAAAACAAAGAACAGGATGTTCAGCTGCCCTAGAGGTCTATTCATTCTCCTCTCCTTGGTGACTACTGAATGCTCAGAAACTCTGAGGTTCATCCATGTGATATACCATCAGGCTTGTCCGGGTCTCGGTTCAGAATGGCGTAGCGTGGCAGGTCAATCCCCTCTTCCTGTAGGATCCGATATACCTCCCTCCTAAAATAACACATTAGAACAGTTCCGCTTTAAACAGTGTTTACAGTGTAGCTGAATAGGTCACTGGTTATTTGATTGTGTGCTGACGTGCCGTACCTGTCCTGTATGTAGTACTGCATGTTAAGGTCATTAATGAGCAGTGGGTTACGGAGTTTTGCGTAACTCACTGCCTTATCCAACGGAAAACCTGTCAGTGAACAAGAGATGTGGTGTGAGTACAAATCAAATGTGAAAACAGCTGATTTGGTAAATGAGACTTGAATTGAAGAAGTTGGAAATCTGTAGACACTGTGAAACTTCAAAATTTAAGTGTTTTTACAAATATATAGCGGCTCATAAATTACTGATAACAGATTAACTACTGCACAGTTGGCTCTTGTATGACATGTTATGACTCTGTTGAGCTGTTGACACGTTCTAAATCATCGTCTAGAGAAACCTGTGTTGCCCCTTTAAGGGTGCATATGAAATCAGTGTCTGTAGTGTATGCAAAGTATAGCAGATTTTGAATAGTAGTCTCTTGTAGACCGTGCAAAAGCTTCTGAAGTTGTAGTGGGTGAGGGCCGCTACCTCTATATTTTTCTACTAATGTCATCCCCTGGAATAAAATGTATATATAACTAAACATATGTACGCACCAGTACTTAAACCAGGACCTGAATGTTGCTCCACTTCCAGCCCCTGCTATCTTGAACCAAGCCCTTAAGAACACTGATTGCCATCCACTCTCTAGGGGACTAGAACCACTGTTCTATTTTCTTTAATTAATTGTTACTATGTTTGTCTCAGTGTGGACTATTATTAAAGCAAACTGCCTGTAAATGACATCTTATTTGTCCCCCTCTGGCTCTGAAAAAAAAAAAGCAGTCACCTTTGGAGTGAAAGGAGATGAGGCAGTCACACAGTGGCCATTTCTCGACTGGCTCGTTGAGTATGACGTCTTCAGGGAAGATGACCACAGTGATGTACTCAAACTTACAGAGCCGCTCTAGGATCTGAGTCATGGGTTTGGACTTGGACTTCTTCATCATACAGCAGATCCCCACCACAATCTGACGCTCAGGAGGCTACGGAGAGTCACAATGAAAAGGGTGGAGAGCACAGCCGTCAGCATTAACATTACAAACCAAAATGGTCATTACTATGTCATCACCACCCTTACAGGTAAGAAGCTGAGCAGGTTGGTTTATGACATTGAGGTCAGCAAAAACAACTCTCCAGAAAGTAGTTTCTGAACTTTTAAAATGTAAACGTATCATTTCTGGTCAGGTGCAGCATTTATTAATATTGTAAGAAAAGATTCATATATTATTAGTGTTACAATTTTCATATAGTAATAATAATCATTATTAATAACAGTAGTAGTAGTAGTAATAATAAAATGTTTATGAATTAAACAAGAAAATGACAATAAGTCAAATTAAAAAACATTAAAACCAATGTACGGTTGAACTATTAGAAGTACCCTGTAAGTGAGCCCCCCTCCCGCCGAGGTACAATTAAATAGTGTAATCAAACTAAAAAAAATTAAAGCTCTATCTGTTATAACTAACTTGCCTTATTTAGAGCTGGACGCTACGGCCAAAATTTATATCACAATATATTTCTTAATGTTGGTTAATACGATAAATTCCGATATCGATATAAACAATAAAAAAAACACACAGAAAAACCGGCAAAAACTGAAACAACATGACATCACCATCAATCAAAAACCTCTTAGCTTTGTTGATATTCATTCATTCATTATCTGTAATCCTTATCCAGTTCACATCCAGAGTCACAGTGGGTCCAGAGTCTACCTGGAATCATTGGGCGCAAGGCGGGAATACACCCTGGAGGGGACGCCAGTCCTTCACAAGGCAACACACACACACATACATTCACTCACACACTCACACCTACGGACACTTTTGAGTCGCCAATCCACCTACCAACGTGTGTTTTTGGACTGTGGGAGGAAACCGGAGCACCTGGAGTAAACCCACACAGACACAGGGAGAACACACCACACTCCTCACAGACAGTGACCCGGAGGAAACCCACGCAGACACAGGGAGAACACACCACACTCCTCACAGACAGTGACCTGGAGGAAACCCACGCAGACACAGGGAGAACACACCACACTCCTCACAGACAGTCACCCGGAGGAAACCCACGCAGACACAGGGATAACACAGAACACTCCTCACAGACAGTCACCCGGAGGAAACCCACGCAGACACAGGGAGAACACACCACACTCCTCACAGACAGTGACCTGGAGGAAACCCACGCAGACACAGGGAGAACACACCACACTCCTCACAGACAGTCACCTGGAGGAAACCCACGCAGACACAGGGAGAACACACCACACTCCTCACAGACAGTCACCCGGAGGAAACCCACGCAGACACAGGGAGAACACACCACACTCCTCACAGACAGTCACCCGGAGGAAACCCACGCAGACACAGGGAGAACACACCACACTCCTCACAGACAGTGACCTGGAGGAAACCCACGCAGACACAGGGAGAACACACCACACTCCTCACAGACAGTCACCCGGAGGAAACCCACGCAGACACAGGGAGAACACACCACACTCCTCACAGACAGTCACCCGGAGGAAACCCACGCAGACACAGGGAGAACACACCACACTCCTCACAGACAGTCACCCGGAGGAAACCCACGCAGACACAGGGAGAACACACCACACTCCTCACAGACAGTCACTCGGAGGAAACCCACGCAGACACAGGGAGAACACACCACACTCCTCACAGACAGTCACCCGGAGCAAACCCACGCAGACACGGAGAACACACCACACTCCTCACAGACAGTCACCCGGAGGAAACCCACGCAGACACAGGGAGAACACACCACACTCCTCACAGACAGTCACCCGGAGCAAACCCACGCAGACACACGGAGAACACACCACACTCCTCACAGACAGTCACCCGGAGCGGGAATCGAACCCACAATCTCCAGGCCCCTGGAGCTGTGTGACTGCGACACCTACCTGCTGCGCAATTGTGCCCCCTTTTGTTGATATTAATATTTTTAAACAAACTTTAAAAGTGAGTGCAATTTACTAATGTTATATTGTGGATTTCTAACTTTAAGGGACTATATTATATTAGGAGAAAATGACTAAAAATGACTAAAGCTTAAATGTCTTGTTTTGTTTTTTTTAACATTACTGCTCCAACTTCTCCATGCCCCACCTTTGAAGCACCTTACCGATTCAGCATCCTGGAAATCATCATACGGCTCCATGTCTGTCCTCATGCTGCTGTAGGGGTCAAGGCCCTCGCTCTCATCCTCCTCGCAGCCCACGAAGAATCTGGGAGCGCCGCGCTGGCTCTCACGGGGGCTGCCGGGCTCTGACATCACAGCCCACAGCTGCAAGCCTCAGCGTCCCACCGCGCCATCGCACGCCAACACTTTGCGAGGACCACCACTCAGGGTGGAGGGGATCCAAGCCCAGACACAGCTCTCCCCAAACCGAGCAGGCAGCCAGAGGGGCAACAAAAGGGGTCTGGAAGAAGATGAGCTGGAGTGGACGCAGGCGACGAAGCTGAGGGAGGTGATTTGGGGGCTTGATAAGGTGCTGTCCAAGGACACGCTTTGGGATGAATCATTCCAGGACTCCGAACTACAAGAGTAGCCTCATCTCACAAAGAAGAGCAACAACTTGGTACCTGCAAACAACAAGACAAAACATACAATATATGGCAGAGGTACTACAGTTCCTTTCTCTATAAACTCACTTCCTTTGGTAAAACCATAACTGCATTTAGGTAAAACTGCGTAAAACCATTGTGATGTTTAAGCGGCTCTGTAAAAGTCAAAAAGTCAACCTCACAATAACAATTAAGACACAATGTCATTTGTGCAGCTGTACAGGGGTTGGACAATGAAAGTGAAACACCTGGTTTTAGACCACAGTAATTTATTAGTACGGTGTAGGGCCTCCTTTTGCGGCCGATACAGCGTCAGTTCGTCTTGGGAATGACATACACAAGTCCTGCACAGTGGTCAGAGGGATTTGAAGCCATTCTTCTTGCAGGATAGTGGCCAGGTCTCTACGTGATGCTGGTGGAGGAAAACGTTTCCTGACTCGCTCCTCCAAAACACCCCAAAGTGGCTCAATAATATTTAGATCTGGTGACTGTGCAGGCCATGGGAGATGTTCAACTTCACTTTCATGTTCATCAAACCAGTCTTTCACCAGTCTTGCTGTGTGTATTGCTGCGTTGTCGTCCTGATACACGGCACCGCCTTCAGGACACAATGTTTGAACCATTGGATGCACGTGGTCTTACTGGTGCAATGTGGAGTTAATGAAGATTGTCCACCAGACTGCTCCAGTTTAGCCATGAAACCTCCCACACTACAATGACAGGGGTTTCAGTTTCACGGTCCAACCCCTGTAGCATAAAGGTAGTGAAACAGACCAGAAAAGAAACCGCGCAGGACCCACGTCAGGTCCAGTTAGTCACCCACACCTGGGGTGGTCTCTCTGGAATGGAGGAAATTTCAAGCATCCACTGTAACTTCTGCCCTGACCTCCGCAGATCCAACAAACTGCAAAAACAGAAACAGACCTAAGAGACTGGTCATAAACACAGGGTTCCAGCTCATCTCAACCACAGCAAGAGCACATTCATTAGCATTTGTTCATACCTATTATATGCCACAGACCAACCTGAGAAAAACAAACTTTGACACACAAGATACTAAATTTAAACACTGAGAGAGCAGCCCATGGCTAAATCAATGCAAAACATGCCCTACATCAGAAAGCCTCATTTTCCTTGACGCAGATGTTTGAGCGTGATAATTATACCTAATCTATCTTCTACTGAGTCAGCAAGGTACTACACAGCCAGGAGGATTTTCAAGTAAAAGTAGCCCAAATGTACAAACACCCAACAATCAGTTTAATATAATGTTTTAAAACACAAAAAGGCTACACTCTAATAATCCAGTTTACGGAGATATGTGCTGCATCTAAGATTTTAAACCTGGCTCTATACATAACAGGATTAGCCGTCACCTACACGGAGTATTACATCATGTACTGGAAAGCCTCCTTTATCCTAGAGGTTCACACTCAGCAGTGGGTTAAAGAGCCTAAATCCGTTCTCAAAAAGAAGTAGAAGAAGATGTTTTTTTTTCCTCTACTGCTATGTCATAAGCATTCAAAGACATGCAATGAGTTACTGGGAACTTTGGAACCACTCAATACACCCAGCTTCTATCATTATAGGAACAGTAGATGGTTCGGAACTGTAATTCTCGTTTTCTAAATCTTTACTCTCTAAAATAAAAAGCTAAAGCCTGTCATTCTGCCTTGCACCTTTAAGAAAAGTTTTTGACTGTTATCTTATCTTAAGATATCATGTACCAGCCAATTAATATTCCCAGCCTGTTTGTGAAGTCTCCCAGTTCCTACTGAACACAACAACTGCTGCGTGAAAGATTTTTATCTCGTACAGGGAGTCAACACACCTGTAGGTTTCACACATCGCTTTTTCTCATTCAAAACACCAGCACCCAGAGGATAATGTTACCTTAGTTCTGCTCGTGTTACTAGAGAGGAATGCATGTGATTCAAGGCTTTTTCCAGCATTTCTCCAAATGAACATGTGCTGATTTATTCAAAGTCAAACAAATGTCAACCTTCACAATATGATTTCTGGTCAAAATGCCCAAAGATTCACTTTATATGGGGACTTTATATGGTCCCTGTGGAAACTGAGAGTGTGTTTTCACTGTACTTGTAAATGTTACTCCAGTCATGGGTCATTTAACTGCTCTAATGCTCCTATCTCTTTATTAGCTATTGTGCAGCTTAGCAAAAATTTATATAGAACCTGTCAGCCATGGAACAGGAGCCACTGGAGCAAACAGCTATTCACTGATAAGCCAGAATATAAATCATCCTCCGTGTTTATACAATCACTTTCCATTTTTTAATCAGCTCTAAGGACAGCATGAGAGGTGGATCATTCTCGGCTCTGCGGTGACACTAACGTTGTGGTGGTGTGTTAGTGTTAGCGTGGAACAGACACATCAGTGCTGCTGGAGTTTTTAAATCTGTGTCTACTTACTGTCCATGCATTGGCAAAGTCAGAGACAGTTGCTCATGTTGGTCATCGGTGCTTCAGAGGACACTGAATGGCAGTGACAATAAAGTTTTAAAAATTTTAGGCAGCACTGCTGTGTCTGATCCACTTATGACCAGTGCAAGGCACACTCCACCACACCATTGTGAGTGCAGTGCCAATACTTTCTCTGTGGTGGTGCTGGCCATTGAAGAACAAGGTGATAATGTATGCAGAACACAAAATATACAGCCTATAATTAAAGAACTACAACGTTCCTATAGGAACGGAGCAGATAAAATTAACAATGAGCGTAGAATATTAGAGTGCACATATAAACGAATTAATTTATTTAAAATGTACTTACATAATACATCACTGAGAAAAAAACAAAGCAGCTTTCCTGTGAAACAGAAGCCTCATAATAATAACGAAAATGAGAATTAAAGAAGCTGCACAGACTCAACTCTATTTGTGAAAATGACGGTTTATAAGGACATGTCTGACTGTGTACATTTATGACAGTCACAGTTAGCTGAGAAGCTAAAGCTAAACTAGCTTATTCGCTAAGAGTCTGCTAGCTCTGAAATAAATAACAAAACTGAAGCATACACTACGCAAATAAACTGAACCACAGCCTGACAGTATCACATCTGTCTTCATACGAGCACAAACACTGTACCGCTGGATTAAATGAGTTTTACTCACAGTCCGCGGCGCTAGGCTCCGTAGCTGACAGATCTCTGACAGGCACCGAGTAAAACCCAACTTGTCTAAAGTCGCTGGAATAAACAAATCCGTCCGCCAATAGGAGAGCAGGATTCAAAGTAGGTGGGGCTTCACCTACGTGCGCAAAGGATTTTTGTCCAATAGGGAACCAGTTGTCAGCGTGTGTCTCAAATCGAGGCCTTTTCTCCTTTTGCCTCGTCCCCTCATTGACTGACTCTTTAGGGAACGAAAACTAGGGAACTGTAGCTGTATAAATCTGCCCCAGCAGTTTCAAAGTTTAAACGCTCATCCATGGAATTGACAAATTTTTTGAACATACGTCTTCTACTGTGTAAACACAACCACACTGATGTGTTAACTAGAAAAAAACAAAAAAACAAAACGATATTCCCTTGATACCTGAGGGTGGACGAGAAGAGAAAGTCTATATTTAGGAGTTAATTATGTTAGGACTAGGGGTGACAGTCTTTGTTTGGTGGGGGCACCAAAAGATTGACATACTTAGTTAAATCTCAAGTGAAAAAAAGTACATATTCTCCACAGAGAACAGGAAATTATCCTATTTGCAAAATTAAACATATTGGATAAGTATGAGTTAAAATGAAAATAGCAGCTTAATTTGCTTTAAAACTGACAATTTTATTAAATTGACGGAAAAACCCGAGCTCGCTACGGAAATTCTTGAACGCAACCGTGACGTCACTGTTGGACAAGAGCTGAATAACGCCGCGGTAAAACACCGTTATGACTGTTATGACAGTATCTAGCTAAATAACCAACATTATTCATGACAATAGCCTAGCAATAAGCTAAACTCAAATTTAGAGGTGGGGGTGGCACAGTGGCGCAGCAGGTAGTGTCACACAGCTCCAGGGGCTTGGAGGTTGTGGGTTCGATTCCCGACTGTCTGTGAGGAGTGTGGTGTGTTCTCCGCGTGTCCGCGTGGGTTTCCTCCGGGTGCTCCGGTTTCCTCCCACAGTCCAAAAAACACATGGATTGGCGGCTCAAAAAAGTGTGTGTGTGTCTGTGTTGCCCTGTGAAGGACTGGCGCCCCCTCCAGGGTGTGTTCCCACCTTGCGCCCTATGATTCCAGGTAGGCTCTGGACCCACCGCGACCCTGAACTGGATAAGCACTTACAGATAATGAATGAATAATTCATAAACTCAAGATGAAAATAAACAAAAATGGCTTTTGATGTTTGCCAAATGTATAGAAAATACTGAACAGCACACTGACACTTCAGCCTCTGATTATTTATTATACATTATGGAGTCTATATATAAAAAATCAATAAAGACAATATACTAGTGAAAATATTTGTTATACAGGGGTTGGACAATGAACCTGAGACACCTGTCATTGTAGTGTGGGAGGTTTCATGGCTAAATTGGAGCAGCCTGGTGTCCAATCTTCATTAACTGCACATTGCACCAGTAAGAGCAGTGTGAAGGGTTAATTAGCAGAGGGTAAGAGCACAGTTTTCTTAAAATATTGCAATGCACACAACATTATGGGTGACATACCAGAGTTCAAAAGAGGACAAATTGTTGGTGCACGTCTTGCTGGCGCATCTGTGACCAAGACGTCTTTGTGATGGATCAAGAGCCACGGTATCCAGGGTAATGTCAGCGTACCACCAAGAAGAACAAAACATATCATTCATTCATTCATTCATTATCTGTAACCCTTATCCAATTCAGGGTCGCGGTGGGTCCAGAGCCTACCTGGAATCATTGAGCGCAAGGCGGGAATACACCCTGGAGGGGGCAACAAAACATATCCAACAGGATTAACTGTGGATGCAAGAAGGAGCTGTCTGAAAGGGATGTTCGGGTGCTGACCCGGATTGTATCCAAAAAACATAAAACCACGGCTGCCCAGATCACGGCAGAATTAAATGTGCACCTCAACTCTCCTGTTTCCACCAGAACTGTCCGTCGGGAGCTCCACGGGGTCAATACACACGGCCGGGCTGCTGTAGCCACACCTTTGGTCACTCATGCCAATGCCAAACATCGGCTTCAATGGTGCAAGGAGCGCAAATAATGGGCTGTGGATAATGTGAAACATGTATTGTTCTCTGATGAGTCCACCGTTACTGTTTTCCCCACATCCAGACTGTTGCATGCCCAGAGTGAAAAATGGTGGTGGATCAGTGATGGTTTGGGCTGCCATATCATGGTCCAATACTTGTGCTAGATGTGCGCGTCACTGCCAAGGACTACCGAACCATTCTGGAGGACCATGTGCATCCAATGGTTCAAACACTGTGTCCTGAAGGCGGTGCCGTGTATCAGGACGACAATGCACCAATACACACAGCGAGACTGGTGAAAGACTGGTTTGATGAACATGAAAGTGAAGGTGAACATCTCCCATGGCCTGCACAGTCACCAGATCTAAATATTATTGAGCCACTTTGGGGTGTTTTGGAGGAGCGAGTCAGGAAACGTTTTCCTCCACCAGCATCACGTAGAGACCTGGCCACTATCCTGCAAGAAGAATGGCTTCAAATCCCTCTGACCACTGTGCAGGACTTGTGTATGTCATTCCCAAGACGAACTGACGCTGTATCGGCCGCAAAAGGAGGCCCTACACCATACTAATAAATTATTGTCGTCTAAAACCAGGTGTTTCACTTTCATTGTCCAACCCCTGTACATTAATAAATACATATTTTTTTTCTTCTTCTCCCTGAACTTGTCTGAGTGGTTGTGTGCACAGCGTGAAGGTTATGTTCATTTGTTAACGTATTTGTATATTTAAGGTGTACAGTGTCATTTGGGAAACCAAATGAACTCACAATTAATAAAACATAGGATCAGTTTTGAATTGATCTTCACAAAAGGCATGTTCTGTTTGTTCATTGTAAAGTAGAGAAGCTTAGAGCTCCATGGGACAATGCTTGTAAATTTTTGTATATTTATGTATCGACGTAATTTCAAGACTTCTGTGTGTAAACAATAATAAAACTGCACACTTTTCAAATAAATTCTTCTTTAAAATATCCACATTCATCAGCATACACTGGACTTTATCTTTGCAACATTGGACTATTATTTTACAACAGAGAAGCAGTGGATACCATTGTCTTAAAACAGACAAAGATTTGCAAAATCATTATAAAACATTGAGTTTTTCATCTGTGTTCACAGCTGGAGTTTAATGGACTCCTGTGTTGAAGAGTAAGGGTTTATCATTTCCAAAAGAACAGTGCTGAGTGGTCTCTCTGTAGCTCTGAAATCGGCAGCTGCTCTGTGATAGGGATTTCTTCAGAAAGCTCTGGTGAAGATATCCATTGTAGAAATCTGCTGCTGACAAACTTTTCTTCAGCTTCACAGATTTAAACCCAACCCAGCCGTCCTGAAAGGAGAAAAGCAGTGTAAATATTTTACTTTGTATAGTATTCAGTATCAAAATATAGAGGTGCAAATAAATTAAAACTGTTTATATAATAAACCAAAAACAAATATGGCTGTGTGTGAAACATTAAATACATTTTACAAGACAAAGCCTCTGCATTTCACCTTGCAACGGACTAGCAGCGTGTTTGATTCCTTTTGGTAACGGATGGACCCTGGAACTGCAGCGGAAAGTGAACCTGCTCCAGAAGAAAGAATATTCAAATATTGAAAGAAAAAATATACATTTATCAAGTGCATTTCTGTTGGCATCAAGCTTACATTTTCTAGCTAACAGATCTTTAGCAAAAGTATGATGACGCGATTATTAGCCTTTATTTTATTATGACATTATAATCTCTAATTTAAGATGTTGATTATGTATGAGAGGGGCGGCACAGTGGAGCAGCAGGTAGGTGTCGCAGTCACACAGCTCCAGGGACCTGGAGGTTGTGGGTTCGATTCCCGCTCCGGGTGAGTATCTGTGAGGAGTGTGGTGTGTTCTCCCTGTGTCTGTGTGGGGTTCCTCCGGGTGACTGTCTGTGAGGAGTGTGGTGTGTTCTCCCTGTGTCTGCGTGGGTTTCCTCCGGGTGACTGTCTGTGAGGAGTGTGGTGTGTTCTCTCTGTGTCTGCGTGGGTTTCCTCCGGGTGACTGTCTGTGAGGAGTGTGGTGTGTTCTCTCTGTGTCCGCGTGGGTTTCCTCCCACAGTCCAAAAACACATGGTGGTAGGTGGACTGGCAAATCAAAAGTGTCCGTAGGTGTGAGTGTGTGTCTGTGTTGCCCTGTGAAGGACTGGCGCCCCCTCCAGGGTGTATTCCCGCCTTGCGCCCAATGATTCCAGGTAGGCTCTGGATATGCGCTTACAGATAATGATTGAATGAATTATGTATGAGGAAAATGAAACAGTGTCATACCTAAATGTGGGTGGCACTGACCAACAAAGTCCAGAAGTTTGATCTGCTTGCCCATCCAAACAGTTCTTAAAGGAATCTATTCATTTATAAAAAAAAATCTTAATGTTGTATTTGTCATAATGAACAATTTATGGATTCAATCAACTGCTCAAAGAGTCTTACCCTTGACCCAATAGCACGATACAGACGATCAATCCCGTCACACGTCTGCTCCTCCCAAACCAGCCAGCTCAAAGCGGAACTGATTTTAGGAGCTGAAAATGAAACAGCGTTAGTGTTTTTTATTCTTTACGTGTTTATAATTGGTACTTGTGAGTGTTGTGAAGACTCCTTCTCTTACCAAACGTCGCACCGTCTTTGTTCTGCTCTCTTCTGTTTGCTATTTTTTCTGGAAGGTTTCTCAGTGTGTTTATTAACTGTAAAATGAAATCTGACTATTAAACATATTCATATATCATTATCATAATCACGTTACTGGATGCATTCAAATGTATGGTACTTACATGGGACTGTAAAGGACTTATCTGTTCTTATCTATTGTGTTCTAATAGAATTTTGTATCTATACCAAATGTGGTACATCTATATAACAGCCTTATTCCAGATTTATGTAGTTTATGAAAACTGATCAGTTATCAATTCTGTATATTCAGAAGTAGGTTACCAGCTCGGCTCCCTTGACAGCCAAAGCAGCTCCCAGCTCCTCAGCTGTGACCTTGTGAGGAACCGGAAAAAGCTCCTGATTGAGTATTGGACCCACATCAAACCTAAAAGAAAATCAAAAGTACTTAAATAAATAACATTATAGTGATTTACATTTTATTTAAAGCAACAATACAGGCTTCTGCCAAAGCTTTGATTACATAACATGTGCCACATAACGCCTTAAAATGCATTTATAAAGATGTATCAATACAGGATTCACAGGAAGTGCTGCCAAACTATTCCCAAACAAAAATGGAAATACCTCTTTGGCCTGATCTGCATGATGCTGACTCCAGTGAGTTTATCTCCATGTAGAACTGTGTGAAACACTGGCGCTGGACCTTGCCAGCGAGGCAGAAGACTGGGATGGACATTGAGTATCCCACTGTTAAAATTAAAACCTGTGAGCTTGTGGACATAACTAACGTTTGCAAACGTTCCCAGAAACAGAAATCAGAAGCGCTTGTGAAAGCAAAATTATTTCTTACTATGGCAGTTTGTTGATAACACGCTCTTGAAGAAGGCAGCCAAAAGACACCACAACTCCAACATCAAACTGGCTACTGAAGTCCACATCTGGCCAGCTGTGTACTCTGAGTTTGTGCTGTTGTGCGTATCTATGGATGGGAACACTACTGGACAGTGTCACGACCTCGAGCAAATCCACCACGGCTCCATCTCCACTGGAAGGTAAATATTAATCATTTTAAAAATACATAATAATCATGTTCAAAATCACGACTGTAGTTTGTATAAATTAGGACTGGAATTAAATTTCATGAGGACACTAGACTTGAGTTTGGACAATTGGAACCATTCATTTATTATCTGTAAGCATTTATCCAGTTCAGGGTTGCAGTGGGTCCAGAGCCTACCTGGAATCATTGGGCACAAGGCAGGAATACACCCTGGAGGGGGCGCCAGTCCTTCATAGGGCAACACACACACGGACACTTTGAGTCGCCAATCCACCTACCAACGTGTGTTTTTGGACTCTGGGAGGAAACCAGAGCACCCGGAAACCCACGCTGACACAGGGAGAACACACCACACTCCTCACAGACAGTCACCTGGAGGAAACCCACGCTGACACAGGGAGAACACACCACACTCCTGGAGGAAACCCACACAGACACAGGGAGAACACACCACACTCCTCACAGACAGTCACCCGGAGGAAACCCACGCAGACACAGGGAGAACACACCACACTCCTCACAGACAGTCAACCGGAGGAAACCCACGCAGACACAGGGAGAACACACCACACTCCTCACAGACAGTCACCCGGAGGAAACCCACGCAGACACAGGGAGAACACACCACACTCCTCACAGACAGTCAACCGGAGGAAACCCACGCAGACACAGGGAGAACACACCACACTCCTCACAGACAGTCACCCGGAGGAAACCCACGCGGACACAGGGAGAACACACCACACTCCTCACAGACAGTCAACCGGAGGAAACCCACGCAGACACAGAGAGAACACACCACACTCCTCACAGACAGTCACCCGGAGCGGGAATCGAACCCACAACCTCCAGGCCCCTGGAGCTGTGTGACTGACACACTACCTTCTGCGCCACCGTGCCGCCCCCACTTGGAACCAGTTTAATACACAATTATACGCAACACAATTCATATGAATATTAAATAACAAGTGTCTTACCTAGAAGCATGAAGGCGTTTTAATGATTCCACAGCAAAATCATCGCTTCCAAAGAACAGGACCCTCCAAGGAGGCTCAGAGCCAGTCCTGTGCGTTTGTGTAAATGAAGAGCTTCTACAAACACAGGCTTGAGTTTTATTCCCATTCACTGCAGACTTTCCCTGAAACGTCCCACGGAGTCCTCTCAGAACTGAGCGACCAGAGAGGACTTTTATACACATCACAGTCCACATATTTACAAACATCCACACCTTCAGTGCTGACTACAGGGAGCAGTGACCTTACACCACGACACTGTTACTCTATCTCACACTGACCGCCAGTGTCCGAGCTTCTGTAGACCGCGTGGTTTCCATGTTGCTGTATTTACGGGACCCTAAGTTTCTACAGTAAACGAAGCATTAGTGAATTCTACAGTTTAAAAACTCTAAACACAGTAAGTTTCACATTTACCAAACACACCGGGCCATCTTTAACTAATGCGTCACTTCCACCGAAGCGCCTGACCAATCAGCAACGAGCTGTGAAAACATGAACGCGCATTGGGCTGAGTCTCAAATGGATCCACACTCCCTACATAGTGCTCTGCGTTATGAACTTGTGAACTACACACACCTAGAGGTTTAGGCACTCGGTTTATCACACACTCCTGTTTTGTTAGATATGTTTACACAGTTTGTCTACATTTGTATAAAGGACCCAAGCCTCGCACACTCAGCTGTTTAAAATGTCTACATCTATTTCTATAGTTATTTACACTGAATTATCACTGGATTAGGAACACCTACCTTGTATCTACAGTACATTCACTGTCCAATTTCATCAGCTTCACTGACAACACTCTACTTACAAACTGTGGTGATGTGTTGTTGTGCTGAGTGGATCAGACACAGCGGATCTGCTCAAGATTTTAAACACTGTGTCCACTCACTGTCCACTCTATGACACACCTACCTCTTTGGTCCACCTCGTAGATATAAAATCAGAGAGAGTACCGCAACTCTTACTGCACAGTTTGCTTTGGTCGTCTTCTAGTTCTCCATCAGTGGACATAGGACGCCACCTACTGGACAATGTTGGGTGGAGGAATTTTTCAGTCCAGCAGTGGTATTGACGGCTTTACAAAAAACTCTAGCAGCCCCACTGTGTCTGATCCACTCGTACCAGACCTGTGGTGGTCCTGACCATTGAAGGGCAGGGTGAAATGGGAACAAGAAAGAATGGAGAAAAACAGATGAACTAAAGTCTGTAATTGTAGAACTATAAAGTGCTCCTGTATTGTCGGTGGAGCTGATAAAATAGACAATGAGTGTAGATACAAGGTACGTGTTCCTAATTCAGTGATAGTTCAGTGTGCATATGCTTTGTACATTGTTTACTTGCATACTGGTGCACTATATATATATATATATTATAATTAATATGCAGGACACTAGAAAGAACGCTTTTCGAGGTTTTACCACATTGTCTAATAATGTCTACAGAAGCCTTAAAGGCTAAACAGCAGCTCTATGAAAGTGTCAAACAAATAAATACAGTGGAGTTTGAGTTCCTAACTTGTGTTTATTGAGAGTCAGAAAACATGTTATTTCTTACTAATTGAAGGAATAAGGTTTAAAAGACGGTTGGTCCCTCCCCCCAACGGTGTTGGGAAACTCTAATAGGCGTCTTGCCTGTGACGTAGACGGTGGACAACAACTCTAGAAGCTGCACTTCATTTAATGCAAAATGACGAAAAGGTGTGTTGTTTTTGGCTGCAATCATTCAATGTACAGTGGGACATCTGTGAACAAATGGCCCAAAGATCCCAAAATATCCAGAAAATGGACTAAATTTGTCCACTTTAAACGGGCACTTTGGAAAGGACCATCCGCTCACTCCGTTATCTGTAGCTCATTTCACTGGCGCTTTTCCAACAATATGGGCATGTAAGGACACCAACGAAAGGTGTTCAAGAGCCTCTGTAACATGGAGGTAAACAGGGTAAGGACACTCACTTCGCCTGTTTTAGTTGGTGTTAGTTAACGTTAGCTTGACTCGCTAAACTCGGTGTCTCAGATTATACTCGGCTACGTAGCTGCATTACGGAGGTTTATAGTGTCGGATGAATTCGAGTTCGACTTCGATCACATTTACAAGAATAACGGTACCTCTACATTATCATTCATTCATTATCTGTAACCCTTATCCAGTTCAGGGTCGCGGTGGGTCCAGAGCCTACCTGGAAACATTGGGCGCAAGGCGGGAACACACCCTGGAGGGGGCGCCAGTCCTTCACAGGGCGACACACACACACACACACACACACACACTTTTGAGTCGCCAATCCACCTACCAGCGTGTGTTTTTGGACTGTGGGAGGAAGCCGGAGCACCCGGAGGAAACCCACCAACTCCTCACAGACAGTCACCCGGAGCGGGAATCGAACCCACAACCTCCAGCCCCCTGGAGCTGTGTGACTGCCATGCTACCAGCTGCGCCACCGTGCCGCCCCCACCTCTATGTTTGAGTGTAGCTTATTGCTAGGCTATTGTCATGAATAATGTTGGTTATTTAGCTAGATACTGTCATAACAGTCAGTCATAACGGTGTTTTACCGCGGCGTTGTTCAGCTGTTGTCCACCAGTGACGTCACGGGTGCGTTCAAGAATTTCCGTAGCGAGCTCGGGTTTTTCCGTCAATTTAATAAAATTGTCAGTTTTAAAGCAAATTAAGCTGCTATTTTCATTTTAATTCATACTTATATCTGTCAGTAACTACAATAATGTGAAATACTCATGGAGGTCCATTAAGTGGTGCTCAGCCTTTAAAAAAAGCCTTTAGGTGCACAAGGTATTCACAAAGAAGTCACTGTGGAGTGTTTGTTATTGTAGTTCACCTACTGAGCGGCCAGAGGTAGTGCAACCCACTTCCAGGCCACTGCATGAGTGTACCTACAGTGGCCAAGCAGGTGAACCAAAAAAGAAAAAAGAAACAAAGAAATAAAGGCGGCTCTGTCCCAGAATGCAGTCGTTGGTAAAATATTTTTGAATCATGTTCACTATTTTTTTAAAATGATAATTTTCATTAATTTACTACTGAACCTTTAAAGGAGAATTTCACACACTTTCAGATTTCTTTACACTTAAGTGACCTCACTGTGATACAATATCAAAAAGCTGCTTTAGTAAACTCGCAGACTCGAAATGGTCCTTTTTGTCAGGAGTCTGGAGTGTGAGTCAGGTGTGTGATGCAGAGCTGCTCTGGATTTACATTCACAAACAGAGGGACAACGGCTTTTAAAAATACATTTTTGGAGGCGATATATATGAATCTGTTGAAATGTTTTAGGTTGCACTTTTAGAGGAAACCACTAGATGGTGCCATTGAGCTTCTAATACGAGGACCATTACAGCAGAGGCCTTAAAGTAGGACAAACAGGAACATCCAGCAACAGTAAGCAAAGGGTTTAATGTGTGTATGAAGAATCGTCTCAATAAAACATTTCATTTCCAGGAATGGAGCAAAACTCTGTTACTGTCGAGGGTGACTTTAGTTCTTGACACTAAGGCAAATGTATATTAGTCTATAACTCCTAACAGTTGTTGTAAGTGCCCACGAAGCTTCACAGAATTATAAAGTCCAGAGAAACTACACTCTCTCGATGTTCCCGAATATGTCTTTTATCAAATTACAAAAGGCCAGGACGCGTTACACAGATTCACTGGGCAACTAAGGATGGTGTAGCTTCTGGTTTTTGTTTCAACCAACCAGGAGGTCACGGGGGGGGCAGCAGGTAGTGTCGCAGTCACACAGTTCCAGGGACCTAGAGGTTGTGGGTTTGATTCCCGCTCTGGGTGACTGTCTGTGAGGAGTGTGGTGTGTTCTCTCTGTGTCTGCGTGGGTTTCCTCCGGGTGACTGTCTGTGAGGAGTGTGGTGTGTTCTCCCTGTGTCTGCGTGGGTTTCCTCCGGGTGACTGTCTGTGAGGAGTGTGGTGTGTTCTCCCTGTGTCTGCGTGGGTTTCCTCCGGGTGACTGTCTGTGAGGAGTGTGGTGTGTTCTCTCTGTGTCTGCGTGGGTTTCCTCCGGGTGACTGTCTGTGAGGAGTGTGGTGTGTTCTCCCTGTGTCTGCGTGGGTTTCCTCCGGGTGACTGTCTGTGAGGAGTGTGGTGTGTTCTCCCTGTGTCTGCGTGGGTTTCCTCCGGGTGACTGTCTGTGAGGAGTGTGGTGTGTTCTCTCTGTGTCTGCGTGGGTTTCCTCCGGGTGACTGTCTGTGAGGAGTGTGGTGTGTTCTCTCTGTGTCTGCGTGGGTTTCCTCCGGGTGACTGTCTGTGAGGAGTGTGGTGTGTTCTCCCTGTGTCTGCGTGGGTTTCCTCCAGGTGACTGTCTGTGAGGAGTGTGGTGTGTTCTCCCTGTGTCTGCGTGGGTTTCCTCTGGGTGACTGTCTGTGAGGAGTGTGGTGTGTTCTCTCTGTGTCTGCGTGGGTTTCCTCCGGGTGACTGTCTGTGAGGAGTGTGGTGTGTTCTCCCTGTGTCTGCGTGGGTTTCCTCCGGGTGACTGTCTGTGAGGAGTGTGGTGTGTTCTCCCTGTGTCTGCGTGGGTTTCCTCTGGGTGACTGTCTGTGAGGAGTGTGGTGTGTTCTCCCTGTGTCTGCGTGGGTTTCCTCCGGGTGACTGTCTGTGAGGAGTGTGGTGTGTTCTCTCTGTGTCTGCGTGGGTTTCCTCCGGGTGACTGTCTGTGAGGAGTGTGGTGTGTTCTCCCCGTGTCCGCGTGGGTTTCCTCCAGGTGACTGTCTGTGAGGAGTGTGGTGTGTTCTCCCTGTGTCTGCGTGGGTTTCCTCCGGGTGACTGTCTGTGAGGAGTGTGGTGTGTTCTCTCTGTGTCTGCGTGGGTTTCCTCCGGGTGACTGTCTGTGAGGAGTGTGGTGTGTTCTCTCTGTGTCTGCGTGGGTTTCCTCCGGGTGACTGTCTGTGAGGAGTGTGGTGTGTTCTCCCTGTGTCTGCGTGGGTTTCCTCTGGGTGACTGTCTGTGAGGAGTGTGGTGTGTTCTCCCTGTGTCTGCGTGGGTTTCCTCCGGGTGACTGTCTGTGAGGAGTGTGGTGTGTTCTCTCTGTGTCTGCGTGGGTTTCCTCCGGGTGACTGTCTGTGAGGAGTGTGGTGTGTTCTCCCCGTGTCCGCGTGGGTTTCCTCCAGGTGACTGTCTGTGAGGAGTGTGGTGTGTTCTCCCTGTGTCTGCGTGGGTTTCCTCCGGGTGACTGTCTGTGAGGAGTGTGGTGTGTTCTCTCTGTGTCTGCGTGGGTTTCCTCCGGGTGACTGTCTGTGAGGAGTGTGGTGTGTTCTCTCTGTGTCTGAGTGGGTTTCCTCCGGGTGACTGTCTGTGAGGAGTGTGGTGTGTTCTCCCTGTGTCTGCGTGGGTTTCCTCCGGGTGACTGTCTGTGAGGAGTGTGGTGTGTTCTCCCTGTGTCTGCGTGGGTTTCCTCCGGGTGACTGTCTGTGAGGAGTGTGGTGTGTTCTCCCTGTGTCTGCGTGGGTTTCCTCCAGGTGACTGTCTGTGAGGAGTGTGGTGTGTTCTCCCTGTGTCTGCGTGGGTTTCCTCCGGGTGACTGTCTGTGAGGAGTGTGGTGTGTTCTCTCTGTGTCTGCGTGGGTTTCCTCCGGGTGACTGTCTGTGAGGAGTGTGGTGTGTTCTCTCTGTGTCTGCGTGGGTTTCCTCCGGGTGACTGTCTGTGAGGAGTGTGGTGTGTTCTCCCTGTGTCTGCGTGGGTTTCCTCCGGGTGACTGTCTGTGAGGAGTGTGGTGTGTTCTCTCTGTGTCTGCGTGGGTTTCCTCCGGGTGACTGTCTGTGAGGAGTGTGGTGTGTTCTCCCCGTGTCCGCGTGGGTTTCCTCCAGGTGACTGTCTGTGAGGAGTGTGGTGTGTTCTCCCTGTGTCTGCGTGGGTTTCCTCCGGGTGACTGTCTGTGAGGAGTGTGGTGTGTTCTCTCTGTGTCTGCGTGGGTTTCCTCCGGGTGACTGTCTGTGAGGAGTGTGGTGTGTTCTCTCTGTGTCTGCGTGGGTTTCCTCCGGGTGACTGTCTGTGAGGAGTGTGGTGTGTTCTCCCTGTGTCTGCGTGGGTTTCCTCCGGGTGACTGTCTGTGAGGAGTGTGGTGTGTTCTCTCTGTGTCTGCGTGGGTTTCCTCCGGGTGACTGTCTGTGAGGAGTGTGGTGTGTTCTCTCTGTGTCTGCGTGGGTTTCCTCCGGGTGACTGTCTGTGAGGAGTGTGGTGTGTTCTCTCTGTGTCTGCGTGGGTTTCCTCCGGGTGACTGTCTGTGAGGAGTGTGGTGTGTTCTCTCTGTGTCTGCGTGGGTTTCCTCCGGGTGACTGTCTGTGAGGAGTGTGGTGTGTTCTCCCCGTGTCCGCGTGGGTTTCCTCCAGGTGACTGTCTGTGAGGAGTGTGGTGTGTTCTCCCTGTGTCTGCGTGGGTTTCCTCCGGGTGACTGTCTGTGAGGAGTGTGGTGTGTTCTCTCTGTGTCTGCGTGGGTTTCCTCCGGGTGACTGTCTGTGAGGAGTGTGGTGTGTTCTCTCTGTGTCTGCGTGGGTTTCCTCCGGGTGACTGTCTGTGAGGAGTGTGGTGTGTTCTCCCTGTGTCTGCGTGGGTTTCCTCCGGGTGACTGTGAGGAGTGTGGTGTGTTCTCCCTGTGTCTGCGTGGGTTTCCTCCGGGTGACTGTCTGTGAGGAGTGTGGTGTGTTCTCCCTGTGTCTGCGTGGGTTTCCTCCGGGTGACTGTCTGTGAGGAGTGTGGTGTGTTCTCCCCGTGTCCGCGTGGGTTTCCTCCAGGTGACTGTCTGTGAGGAGTGTGGTGTGTTCTCCCTGTGTCTGCGTGGGTTTCCTCCGGGTGACTGTCTGTGAGGAGTGTGGTGTGTTCTCTCTGTGTCTGCGTGGGTTTCCTCCGGGTGACTGTCTGTGAGGAGTGTGGTGTGTTCTCTCTGTGTCTGCGTGGGTTTCCTCCGGGTGACTGTCTGTGAGGAGTGTGGTGTGTTCTCTCTGTGTCTGCGTGGGTTTCCTCCGGGTGACTGTCTGTGAGGAGTGTGGTGTGTTCTCTCTGTGTCTGCGTGGGTTTCCTCCGGGTGACTGTCTGTGAGGAGTGTGGTGTGTTCTCCCTGTGTCTGCGTGGGTTTCCTCCGGGTGACTGTCTGTGAGGAGTGTGGTGTGTTCTCCCTGTGTCTGCGTGGGTTTCCTCCGGGTGACTGTCTGTGAGGAGTGTGGTGTGTTCTCCCTGTGTCTGCGTGGGTTTCCTCCGGGTGACTGTCTGTGAGGAGTGTGGTGTGTTCTCTCTGTGTCTGCGTGGGTTTCCTCCGGGTGACTGTCTGTGAGGAGTGTGGTGTGTTCTCCCTGTGTCCGCGTGGGTTTCCTCCAGGTGACTGTCTGTGAGGAGTGTGGTGTGTTCTCCCTGTGTCTGCGTGGGTTTCCTCCGGGTGACTGTCTGTGAGGAGTGTGGTGTGTTCTCTCTGTGTCTGCGTGGGTTTCCTCCGGGTGACTGTCTGTGAGGAGTGTGGTGTGTTCTCCCTGTGTCTGCGTGGGTTTCCTCCGGGTGACTGTCTGTGAGGAGTGTGGTGTGTTCTCCCTGTGTCTGCGTGGGTTTCCTCCGGGTGACTGTCTGTGAGGAGTGTGGTGTGTTCTCTGTGTCTGCGTGGGTTTCCTCCGGGTGACTGTCTGTGAGGAGTGTGGTGTGTTCTCCCCGTGTCCGCGTGGGTTTCCTCCGGGTGACTGTCTGTGAGGAGTGTGGTGTGTTCTCCCTGTGTCTGCGTGGGTTTCCTCCGGGTGACTGTCTGTGAGGAGTGTGGTGTGTTCTCTCTGTGTCTGCGTGGGTTTCCTCCGGGTGACTGTCTGTGAGGAGTGTGGTGTGTTCTCTCTGTGTCTGCGTGGGTTTCCTCCGGGTGACTGTCTGTGAGGAGTGTGGTGTGTTCTCCCTGTGTCTGCGTGGGTTTCCTCCGGGTGACTGTCTGTGAGGAGTGTGGTGTGTTCTCTGTGTCTGCGTGGGTTTCCTCCGGGTGACTGTCTGTGAGGAGTGTGGTGTGTTCTCTCTGTGTCTGCGTGGGTTTCCTCCGGGTGACTGTCTGTGAGGAGTGTGGTGTGTTCTCCCTGTGTCTGCGTGGGTTTCCTCCGGGTGACTGTCTGTGAGGAGTGTGGTGTGTTCTCTGTGTCTGCATGGGTTTCCTCCGGGTGACTGTCTGTGAGGAGTGTGGTGTGTTCTCTGTGTCTGCGTGGGTTTCCTCCGGGTGACTGTCTGTGAGGAGTGTGGTGTGTTCTCTCTGTGTCTGCGTGGGTTTCCTCCGGGTGACTGTCTGTGAGGAGTGTGGTGTGTTCTCCCTGTGTCCGCGTGGGTTTCCTCCAGGTGACTGTCTGTGAGGAGTGTGGTGTGTTCTCCCTGTGTCTGCGTGGGTTTCCTCCGGGTGACTGTCTGTGAGGAGTGTGGTGTGTTCTCTGTGTCTGCGTGGGTTTCCTCCGGGTGACTGTCTGTGAGGAGTGTGGTGTGTTCTCCGTGTCTGCGTGGGTTTCCTCCGGGTGACTGTCTGTGAGGAGTGTGGTGTGTTCTCTCTGTGTCTGCGTGGGTTTCCTCTCCCTGTGTCTGCGTGGGTTTCCTCCAGGTGACTGTCTGTGAGGAGTGTGGTGTGTTCTCCGTGTCTGCGTGGGTTTCCTCCGGGTGACTGTCTGTGAGGAGTGTGGTGTGTTCTCTGTGTCTGCGTGGGTTTCCTCCGGGTGACTGTCTGTGAGGAGTGTGGTGTGTTCTCCCTGTGTCTGCGTGGGTTTCCTCCGGGTGACTGTCTGTGAGGAGTGTGGTGTGTTCTCCCTGTGTCTGCGTGGGTTTCCTCCAGGTGACTGTCTGTGAGGAGTGTGGTGTGTTCTCCATGTGTCTGCGTGGGGTTCCTCCAAAACCACACGTTGGTAGGTGGATTGGCGACTCAAAAGTGTCCGTAGGTGTAAATATGTGTGTTGCTCTGTGAAGGACTGGCACCCAATGATACCAGGTAGGCTCTGGACCAACCACGACCCTGAACTGGATAAGTGCTTACAGATAATGAATGAATGACTGAACTAATTAAAGGAGTGAAATGGACTAAAATCCAGTAGCCACACCGGCCCTCTGTGTGTAACACTGCCCACCCCTAAGAGCTTAATTGCCCCCCACTAAAATCAGCAGCCAAGGCCATTAAGGACTAGGTCACATACTAATTCCAGGTATCTTTAAATAAAAATATGAAGACACATACGGGCATATAAATTTAAAATGGTTTATTTAGTAATTAGTGTATCATACGGCATGTTACCTCTAAAACCCACTTAGCCTCTGTCCACTGGAGAATACCACAATGGTTATAACAAGATATCAGCTTGAAACAACCTGAAATGTAAAGGATTCCTACTGAAAACAAGCATATAAAAGAATATCTTACAAGGAAAGCAAAATTAATGTCAGTTTTCCTTTTGAGAAGTTTTCTTGTCACTCCAATACAGTGTACATAGTATAATATCTCAGTAAGTCACATTCTAAAAATAAAAAATAAGAAGTTACAGCTTATAATCCTCTCCCTTTCTCTGTGCCAGTTGTCCTTTGTTGAATGTGGGAAGCAGACAGGTGTGTGTTCAGCAACTGACGTTGTCCTAGTCTCAGTTCACGTGTTCACTTCGGGAGAATGATTCTTAATGAAAGGCAATACTCTCTTTGTATTGAAGTCAAGTACAATAACACAGTCAGGCGTCGTTTCATCACCACAGACATGTTTCACTGGTTTTATTTTATTTTATTTTTTTAAAAGTAGACTGGTTTCTTCCAGATTACATGAAGTCTTATGAGAAGCATCATCAGTCAAGATTTCTGGAGAAGCCTCACAGCCAGAGCGAAGTTAAAAATAGGGACAATGTGTAAAAAAAAGATAGAGTTTCTTGGGAACAACCTCCTTTGATTCCTCTCTGAAACGGGCGGTTCCTGAAGACGTTCGGGTCCAGAGGGCTACTCCTTCGGGTTTGTTTCAAGGCTGGGTGCACTCTCCTCCACCGTTTCCTGCACGTTTTCCCCTGCGTCACATTCTAAAATGTTGGATGGAGTAAGAGGTTCCAGCGGCGAGCGAACGCTCACAGACTCCGCTTTCTCCGATTTATTCAGGAAGTCTTCCACGCTCACAGAGCCGCCTCCTGCTTCAGAGTGAGAGGGACTGGAGGCTGAAGCGGGTCGGATATCCTCGTCTGCACATTTTTCCTCAACCGTACTGTCCGCTGTCTCGTCCTCCATCTTTTCTTCAGCCTCAGTGTCTCTTTCTTGAGTTGGTTTCTCTCCATTTTCTACTGGATCATCATCATCATCGACACATTCTGCTACATCCTTCTCCTTTATCTGAAAGTCAGGTTCTTCACTCCAGACTTCAGCGATGAGAGGTTCCATTTCCTCTTGCTCTGAACTCACGAGCAACATTTGTGAGGAGGGATCTTTGGTTTCAGCCGAACTAAAGGGTAAAACAGACAAACAAAAATGCCCCCAACAGGATGAATGATGGACTTAATGGGAGCTGCTACATACAAAGATATTAAACACAACCTAAAGGAAATAGGTCTTACCTGTCAGTACGTCTCACAAACTCAATCAGGCTTAGGGTCTATAGGGAAAAATAAGTGAAAAATAGAGTAGGAGTTAGCAACTGTGGGAGTTAATCATTACATATATTTTTTAAACCAACGTTTAAATAAGAGAGTGTCAACTTTGGCCCCAAAATCCCTAAAAGAATTGAAATAAAACACCACCTTCAGGAACGTGATACTTGTCGAGGAGAGATAAATGAAATAAAATCACTGCAACGTCACAAAACTGATGTGATTCAGCGTTGAGATATGTACAAGGAAATAAACACATCACAGCCCTACCATCCTCTCTCCATCTGGATGGTGAGGGTGGTCTTCCATCTCCCTCATGCCAATGCAGGCATCTATTAACTGATGTAACAAAACTGGAAGTTAGTGTTCTCCTCCAAGCATGTTGAGCTCTTGAGTGACACCTCAGCGTCAAATTTAAAACGATGCTGCGGTGCTTTGCATTTGCTTGTGTTATTTTGTGAAGAGAAAGCTCATTTTAAAGAGTCAAATTATATGAATATTTATAAGATACCTAATAAATTATTCATGAATATTTGACTCGTGATTTGAGACTCAATTTGAATCACACACCAAACTGCCAATAAACCAAACCATAACAGCCACTAGTGGTCATTTAAAGCCAAATATAAACTAAACATACGTTCCATTCAAAATTTGTGTTGGAATATTTGCATCAGTCAGGCTTTAGTGCAAATGAAAAGAGAGAAATAAAAAGGCGATTTGGGAGTTATCAGTATTCCTGCTATTTCCGACCGTCCCCTAATTCCGGCCACTGCCGTATATGGTGCAATTCCGCTCTCTCTCTCTTCGCTAATCGCATTGGGTAAAACAATAAAACATAAGATCAAGCCTTAGTAGGGCATTTAAACATCAGTCTTGCAAGAAATCACATATATAAACAATATTTAAGTATCTCTAACAGTGTTGTAATTCTTTGTGTGCAAAACTGCATGTAGAACACAACACATTTCCATTTCGCGACAGATATTTACCTCAGTGTAAAAGTTAGCTTAGCGGTTAGCTTCCTTTTTTCTGAGGGGAAAATCTACCGCCATTTTAATCCTTACATGTAGAGTACGGATACCAACACAGGACAAATGTAATCTCATTGTGAACCTCTTAAAACCACTAAATGTGGTAGCAACTGTCTCGTTTGACTGTCACAAGCAGGGGAGGTGGCCGAAGTTAGGGGGCGCTAGTAATCTTAGCAGTATTAGCGCCTACTTAAACAAAAACGTCTTTATATAAAAACATTTACTGTCAAAGTCAAACAGGTCTTGGACATTAATCTACACACATTTGACCCCTGAAAAATGTTGATTTGAGTGAGTAAAGTACTTCTATTTATTTACAGTTAGCTAAGAATTCCAATATTGTAATTAAAGTGGCTGGAATTTGGGGTAATTACGCTAGTGTTCTTAAATGTTGTGAACAGTACTCACCTTGTCAGAGTCCGGGATGACAGGCCTAAATAAATTAACCCAAAAAAAACAAACATTTTATTTTAAGGCTGTTCCTCATTCTTTTCTCTGTAACTTCAGTGAAATTTTGAAAGTTAAAGTAGAGCAAGTCCTTTGTAATAGCTTCGTGAACACGAGTCACATCAAGAGATAACCAAATTAAGAAAAACGACAAAGGAAAGTTTAGTTTATTTTAAGAGTTTTGAATCAGAGAACAATAGCTCTCAGGTGCATTGCTGACACAGGCTCCTGGGAAACCTCAAGCCAAGTGGGCTACAGGAGTAAGCAGTACATGTTTTCTTACACCTCCCTAATGTAATACTTTACAGTGACTTCTAAGGACCTCTCTGTCTCTGGTGCACATTAATTATAATGTGTTCTTCTGCTTTAATTAAGGCCACAACTCCAATCCTAATTTACATGCCGTCTGCAAAGCACTTAACATGCACCCGAATTAGAGTAATGAAATTAGGCACGGGGTTTTCAGAACGAATGATTTTTTTTTCCAAACCGTTTAGGGGTCAGGGAGTTTAAATTTACACACATATTTCACCAGAAAGGGCAATTTATCTAAATCAGAGGATGTGAAACACCACATCTATTTTGGTCCTCTTTTCTTTACTATGTTACCCTCTATGTCCAACAAAAGCACCAAACATCTGGTGTCACTGTCTCACAATACATCATCATGTAGCTCCAGTGAGAGGCAGGGAGGAGAGGTACAAGCAACCTTCAGAAGTATTACTAATGTCTTACCAGTTTAAAGCAACAATAACAAAGTGATAAAATTCATAATGAATAAACACACACAGGAAGAATGTGGACCAAAACATTGTAGGATGCAATAACAGAGTTATATGGGCCATGTCCGTATGCATTTGGATATTTTTGTTTATATTTGTGTGTATTGTGTATTCTAGTGTTTACAAAAATTAGCACCAAAAATTAAGGTTTTTTTTTTACATTAAATCAGTGTGACATGGTTCATGAGAATCCCTCCAAAACAAAATAAAATACATAAAATTATCAACAGTGATGCACCCAAATTCATATTTCTAACACGCACCAAAACTGAAAAACAACTGACAATGAATAAAAGTACTTTACATACAATAAACTCCCTAAAATGATTTAAAAAAGGAGGCTAAGTGCCACAAAAACCACCATCTTCAACAACATTAAAGACAATCAGTTCCATCACATCCACAAAGACACAAAGATACAGAAGAGGCTTCACTCTCTGTTACTGCCTTAAGCCCTTGTGTTGATTTTTCACTTAAATCTCTGTGCAGCTTTTATAAAGGAAGCACACATTGATTAATTACACCTTGCATCTTTCAAGAAATAACAGCATAGCAGAAGAAAAAAAAAAGAAACTGACTTACCTCTTCTCTGCCGATTCCCCTGCTGCAAGTATAAAGAAGTAAGATCTAAATGTAATTCTGCCTCAGAATATAAAGAAGAGTAAAACGTGCGGGAGGATTTCAGTACCTGTCTCTAAAATGAGCTGGCAGGTGTGATTGGATCTGCTGATTAGATGTTCACACATGCGGTCGGTATTAGAGGCGTCTGCCAGGAATTCACAGTTCAGACAAACGAGAGTCAGGCTCCTATAAGAAGTCAGAGAACATATTTTGATATCAGAGATTCGTGTACGCAATTGTAATACGATATTCACGCTTCTGTGTTCAAGTGTTTGAAAGGTATTTGACAAGACTTCTGACAATCCCTTATTGAGGCTGGTGCAGGGCTATTTTTAGAAATCATTTAACATATAACCACATAAGTACACAAATGTCTTTCACACATCACATTACACAACAGGTAATGCCCTGCTTCATTAGATATTAAAATACTCTGACCAACATCCATTCACTGCTGTGAAGGAGCATTTGAAATGTGTGTTTCTTGTGCTCACTGAATCACTAGTATTTAGAAGTAATCATTAGTATTTAGTAGTAATCATTAGTATTTAGTAATCACTAGTATTTAGTAGTAATCACTAGAATTTAGTAGTAATCTTTACTATTTAGTAATCACTAGTATTTAGTAATCACTAGCATTTAGTAGTAATCTTTATTATTTAGTAATCACTAGTATTTAGTAATCACTAGCATTTAGTAGTAATCACTAGTATTTAGTAGTAATCATTAGTATTTAATAGTAATCACTAGTATTGAGTAGTAATCACTAGTATTTAGTAGTAATCATTATTATTTAGTAATCACTAGTATTTAGTGGTAATCATTAGTATTAAGTAGTAGTCACTAGTATTGAGTAGTAATCACTAGTATTTAGTAGTAATCATTATTATTTAGTAATCACTAGTATTTAGTAGTAATCACTAGTATTTAGTAGTAATTAATAGTAATCACTGATGATTAGTCTTTGTTTTATAGATGAGCTGCTTTATGAAATGTATGTTGCATTATTCTGTCTTTAGACAGTTTCACCAACTGAGTCTTTATTCATTCATTCATTATCTGGAACCCTTATCCAGTTCAGGGTCACGGTGGGTCCAGAGCCTACCTGGAATCATTGGGCGCAAGGCAGGAATACACCCTGGAGGGGGCGCCAGTCCTTCACAGGGCAACTGAGTCTTTAGTAGAAAAGGAATTTGATGGGAGTACATAGGAGTGCAGCTTGAAAGAGTTACACTCCTGCATGATAGGTATCAAGGACGTCTTTTGTTTCAACGAGCATGGGATGTAGCTGGTTCCTGGAACTTTGTTTCGATATAAAAACTGTTATCTCTTTCTCTCTGATAGGTGGCTCAGCTAAGAAAGAAGGTGTTTTGTTCTCTGTCTCAGAGTAGAGGGTTAGTGCATGCTTTTAGCTGCTCTCAATAAAGGTTACTCAAAGACCACTTTCAGTCTCACTTCTTATTTGTTGATGATTTCCATGACACTGCATCAGCCAAAGTCAACTTGAAAGTTAATCTAGAGATGAATGGAAGTTCATACAAAGGCAGGTATAAGGACTTACTTCCCACCAGGGTGAAACCTCTTGGCCTTGCTTAATCGCTGTTTTGAGGAGCTGCTGTGAAACCTTCGTGTGAAAGAAAGCAAACATTCATAATTATTTTTATGATCATTTATAAGATTAGGTTTTACATTCACTGTCATACAAGTTCACGTATGGCCTGTTATTACCTCAGCATATGTTGTCCAAAAGACTTCTGACAGCTTGTCCGATACTTGCAAACAGAACATTTCAGTGATAGAGGATAGTGGACGTATGGGTCAGAAACTTCACTTTGGCATTCAATGCATTTGTGAATGCCGGGTGTTAGTCTGTGAATGACAAAAAAATGCTTTAACATGCATATTACATACATACATACTTATCTGATCAAACGAAAACCTTTGTAAATAGTAAACAAATAAAGGAATAAAATACAATGTTAAGGCACAAGCTTAATATTCAGAGATCGTTATTAACAGTTACAATAAGTATACTAATGATCAGATGACAATTTCAAGAAACAAGTTCTCACATCAAGCCTTTAAGCTCATGGTTGTGAGGGGAGATCCGACTTCTACCCGCTTGGTTCATCTTTGCCCTTGCCAGGTTGGATTTCTGATGAGCAGGTTTGGCTGATTCGGGGCTCCCGGCAACGAGGTTCACAAACGACTTGCACTGACCTTCAGGAGCCATACTGGACCCTCCAGAGAGAGAGGCTCGGATAGTCACCTGGAAAGAAACAATAAGCTTATAGTGCAATAGAACAATGTGCAAATACAAATATTATACATGCAGTAACATGCAAAAAGAAGAACACCCCTCATCCAGCTTTTATTTTATCCAGTGTATTCAACAGATAAAAAGTACCTGCATTAAACTTTGATTAGCACTTATTCTCTCTTAGAAAATTAACAAAACTAATATGAAATCCAGCACCCTGTCACGCCCTCGTCCTGTCATGTCTGTTTTCCCTGCCATGTGCTCTCTCAGCACATGGCTCTGTTTGTTGTTGTCCATGTCTCCTCCCTTGTCCCGCCTTCTTTCCTCCTCCTTGTCAGTGTTGTTTGTAATCCTGCCCCTTCATTATTAGTCTCAGATGTCCTTGTGTGTATTTAAGTCCCCTTCTCTCACTTCCTCTTGTCGGACATTTCTCCTTTGTACTGTTTCGGTCCCTGTAATCAAGTCTGTCATGTTATCAAGTCTGTCTGTCTCTGCAGTTTCTCCGTCATTGTTTTCCACGTCGTCGTTTCATTTCCTCTGTCGTTGTTTCGTTTTGTAGTCTGGTTATCTCTTTAGTCTGTCTGTCCCGTTTGCCCTGGTTAGCTCCCCGTGTCCAGTTTAGTCTGCTTGGCTCCCTGTTTGTTGTCTTTCTGTAAAAGTCTCTTTGTTTTGCTATGTTCCAAGTCCAAGTCGTGTCGTTTTGTGTCTTTCTCTTTCCTAGTCATGTCGTGTTGATTCTTTCTTATTCCTAGTCATGTTGTGTTGTTTACTTCCTATTCCAAGTCATGTCGTTTTGTTTAAATTCCTAGTCTTGTTGTTTCCTCACTTCGTATTTGCTCTCGAGTCCGTTTGTGTTTGTTTTGTTTCTTTGTTTTGTTATATTTCGTTAATAAAGTACTGTGTTTTAGCGAGTGCGTCCGCCTCCGTCAGTCCACCCCGTGATCCTGACACACCCAAACCTTTTCACGTAACTGTACCATCAAACCCATGTTCATTAATCCATAAATATCAATATTCCAACATTTTAAATGCCATGTATAATACAATGTCCATATCCCAATAGAGCAGACCATTCTGAGCATTGAAATCCATGGATCGCTAAAAGTTGTGTTTAAATTCACAGACCAAAGGTAACAACATTAGCACAATCATTATAACATTTTTACAATCACTCTTTTTTAATTCTGATGCATTTTTGCTGAAAGCTGAAGTGAGCCAGATCTAACCTTAGTTCCTGGAGGCAGTCCTTCAAGGCTTTTTGGTTTCTTAAAAGTTCGATGATGGAGTGTTTTGTGCTCAACTTTCTCCTTGTAGGTGAGAAAATTCAATCTGCATTTTCCACAGCGTTGAATTCCTTTTTTCTATTAAACCAACAAATAAAGAAGCAAATGATAGGAGGATAATATTTAGGAGCAAATGCAGTTCTCCACAGTCCAGTACTGTTCATACTGAATCATAGTCAATACCCATTGTTTTAAATGTACAGGTTTAAGTTAGTTTAACCCGAGACTGTGACCCAGATTACCACATTTATTGTTATTGTTTTATTGTTACTAGATTCATATTGTTTTGGGGGCTGAAATGGCTCCTGGTTGGTCTGGTTTCCTGTTGCCAGGTAGAACCCCTTAAGGCAGGTGAAGGGAGTCTGCCTCTGCTGTCACACTGTTATGTATTACACCAAGGTGCTCAGCAGACAACCAAATCAATCCAAGCTCGAGGAGAGAGCCAACAGGGCAGCTCACAAGCGACTTCCACATTTTGCTGACTTCAGATCAGCATAGCCTCGGGCGCCAAATCCACAGACGGACAGATGAGGGATTTCGACACAGTTCAAGGTTCCGAACCCTCCTGGAACTGACCTTCTTCCAAATTCAACACTTCCAAGGCTTTGAATGTTTGAGAGGAATATTTGAAAAGGACTTGCACCAACTAGCCATAACATTATGACCAGCACTGAGACAGATCACCTACCCTGAGGGGTCCTGACCGTTGGAAATTAGGGTGAAAGGGAGGAAACAAAGTATGCAGAGCATCAGACGGACTACATGGAGATTAGTCAGATCCACCAATGCATTCATTCTGTCCACTAAATATAATCTAGAAAGAGCTCCTTAAGGCTCACCTGGTGTTTCATGTAATGCTGCATGTACATGTGGCCACTGCGCAGGACTTTAAGGCAGAAAGGGCAGAGGAGATCTTTAGTGTTTTCGTGGACGGTACGGAAGTGGGTCTCCACGTCCGAGAAGAAGGAGGACCTGTAGTTACAGACCTGTGAGGAGAGAGGTCATAATGTTGAACGTCCTACTGGGGGCAGTAAATACTGTTACACTAACATCATAAGTTTCATACACCCTGCCCTCTTCCAGTCAATTAAAGATAATTCTGATAACTTCCTCGACTGACAGCACACTTCCAGTTTTCAGACTCTGCCCCTCATCGATTCCCATGTCTCTGCCTTCCGCCTTTGTTTTTGCTTTTTTTCATAGTGTCCCCAAAACAACCGAGCGACAGCTGTCTCTGTCGGTGGGTGTGGCTTCAGGACTGCAGGTGGTGTTGTGGGTTATAAATCGCAAAAACAGATTCCATCAGGAAGTATAAGTCATTGTTGTTTATTTTTGTTTGCCGAATGTAGAGATTTGTAAACTCTCATTGTTATGAGCAAAAATAAAAATGGTTTAAATATCTTATTAGGTTGTTAATACATTAAAAAGGCATTAATAACCAGTTATAACAGTGACCTGTTGTTTGCCAGATAGTGAACCCATATCCATCCACACAGTCACTTCTTGCCAGATACGGACCTTACCTTGTCTTCTCTCAGTCAGCATTAAAGGACATTTTTTTTACATATTTGTTAATAAACTTAACCAATTACTGAATTAACCATCAACAGAGTCTTTTAAAACATCAGTGATAATGTGGTGAAACGGCTAAATTCACATTCTCAAGTAAATTCCCTGACACTTTCAGTATTAGACAAAATAAGAGGTCACTGTTTTCATTTCTTTCTCTGTGTTACAAATGATCATTAATGGCCTTTAAAGAATTTTTGAACAATTAACAAACCTTTATAACTGTAGTGTTATTTTAAAGTGGTACCAATATTTAACTAACACACACACACACACACACACATATATCCTCGACTTGCGCCGTTGATTTGTTCCTACGTCGCGTCGTAAAGCGATTTTCGGTGTAAGTCGGAACATACGTACATACTGTACGTAAATAACATACTGTAAGCACTTATCTTAGCCTAACACCTATCCTCCTCGGTCCCGAGCCGCGTAACCGTGTATTCTTCCGCAGCGGCGCGCCACACCAAACACGAAGTTCACGTTACGACGCAAAACCACTTCAGTCGAAACAAGGCTTTATACAGTAAATGGGAGATGTGTCGTAACCACGAAACATCGTAACTCGGGACTGACGTAACCCGAGGACCTCCTGTATATATAAGTCAGCGTTCATTCATTCATTATCTGTAAGCGCTTATCCAATTCAGGGTCACGGTGGGTCCAGAGCCTACCTGGAATCATTGGGCGCAAGGCAGGAATACACCCTGGAGGGGGCGCCAGTCCTTCACAGGGCAACACACACACACACACACACCCCTACGGACAATTTTGAGTCGCCAATCCACCTACCAACGTGTGTTTTTGGACAGTGGGAGGGGCACCCAGAGGAAACCCACGCGGACACAGGGAGAATACACCACACTCCTCACAGACAGTCACCCGGAGCAGGAATCGAACCCACAACCTCCAGGTCCCTGGAGCTGTGTGACTGCAACACCTACCTGCTGCACTACCGTGCTGCTATAAGTTAGCGTGACAAATTTAATAATTTTACTTCACATCATATGAATGGACACAATCAACACTTTTAAAAAACTAAAAAAAATAAATAAATAAATAAAAGTCACCAAAAAATATAAGCTCTACATAATAATAAATAAAATAAGCAATACCGTTTCTTGCTTTCAATTCTAGATGGCTAAACCTTCGAAAACCTCAATATCAACATTCATACTGTGCTCTTTTAAAACGTCCAGATAGACTGTCCACCACATCCCAGGAATTTAACTGTCTATCCCACAATAAAAAGTTTCAACAAAAGAATGGAGCTGAAGCTACCTGACAGCTGTATGGCATCTCTCCAGGTTTGTGATTATCCTTCATGTGCTCCAGGAGGATTTGCTCCGTCTCAAAGGCCAATTCACAAATCTTACAGTTAGCTGAAATTAAACAAAGGAAAGAGAGGAGCATAGGTGTAAACATAGGTGTGAAGACATATCAGATTACCGCTAGCCATCTGTTAGCATAATCTCAGTTCACGCGTAATGCCTGGGACAATTTTCTTTGCACTTAATTACAGAGTGTGTATTGTTAAATAAAATTGGAGGTAGAATCAGCAGGAAAAAAAACCTCAAGTGTGCACACTTGATAAAAGTAAAAGCCACTTAACTGGTTCATTACTTGGACATATACAGTACTGTGCAAAAGTTTAAGGCACCTGAGACAATGAGATATAAACCGCTATTTATATATTATTATTACCGTACGCATTGATATTCTGAATTTCAACGTATTTCCTAATATCTCTCCTTGTGGCTGTCCAGTATTATCTGAGGTCATCATCCAATAGCGAGCCATACCGGTTAATAAACACTTCATTATGTTAAATCAAGTGTGCTATTGATTTAATAAATCCATACGATCAAGTATATCTTTGTTCTTCACACTAGCTCCCAACACATTTATTAGATTTCAGAGAAAACAATAAAACATTGTACTGAATTAGAGACATGATCAATGTATGACCATAGAATGAAATTTAACCCCTCCGTGGCAGTGACCCCACACATTAGTGATTAGGGACAATGAACACTCACACCTGCAGCAGCGGGCCGCCATTTTTTTTAATGGTGCTCTGCTCAAGGCACTTCAGCCACCGATGTTCATGGGGATGGAACCAGCAACCTTCTGGTACTTAGCCCGGTCCTCAAACTACTAAGCCACAGATGCCCCTTTACATTCGCTGTATTTAGGTGCCTATGACTTTTGCACATTACTATAAATGTAGAAAAACCTATAATAGACATTTAATATTAATAGGGATTCCTTTGATTGAGTCCTCACACTCACATCTCAATTAATAAAGTCATTCCCTAAAAACATCCAGTGAACGCTTTTTAAAAGAACAAAAATGAATCGTCTGCGGCATCACCCCAAGGGTGGCATTTGTGAGCTGCTTTATGAGCGACAGTGTTGGGTTACATGAGGTGTGTTGGCATACTGGTGGACTCGTAGGGGCTGTGGGCGCTCTCTATGTGGCACTGCAACTGGAAAGGAGTGGAGTACTGCCGATAACAGTGCTGACACGTGGTGTGACTCTCCCAACTCTCGCTGTTCTGCTTCTCCAGCTCTAGATGATGCTTCATATGGTTCATAAACCTATGAGAGATAGAAAGGGACAGACTTTAGCAAACATCAGTCATGAGTTTATAAGTTATAAACATTATGGCCCCAATGTTAGTACAATTAAAGTCTTTTTTTTGGATCAGATATTAAATAAATAAATAAACAAAATTGTAGTGCAGGTTTCAGTGCTTTCTATCAAGGTTTGGTAATTCACTAATAAGCAGGGCTCTAATTAATTTAGCAGAGAATTTATATGCAAGATTAAGTGTAAAACTCTGCTGGGAAACTAGCATGCCAACAAAACTAAAAAAAGGAATCCGTGAAAGTACAAGTCAGCGAGGAAGAAAGAGAGAGCAGATGGAGAGACCCCACAAGAGTTACACCATCAGGGACACCTGCAACCTGTGACATTAATGCCAATCTGTGAGGTAAATGCCGGCATTCACAGACAGAGCGCGTGTAGGGAAAACTGTGCCGAGCGCATGAGGGGATGCCGTTGACGACAGCATGTTAAACCAAACAGGAAAGGCTTTGATCTGAGCGGAAGTGAATGTCATGCAGATGAGCCCCATTCACACAGGTAAACCACTACAAAGCGGCTGCTCTTTCAAAACAAGAGCTTTCTTTTCCACCACAAAGCTTTGCTCAAAATAGACACATGGCATCCTCTGAGATTGGTGAATTATAGAATTTCAGATGTTCAAACCAGCATGTCCTATTTTTCAAAACGGGTCATGTCGCTGGATGTGACTGCGGTTCGTTAAAAGACACGGGTTTAATCCTCTATAAATCAAACTTGTCTAGCAGGACAAAAGCAGTGCAAACAGAGCAGAAGCCAGCTAACCTTTAATGCCATTTGGGAATAAAGGCCATACACCGTTAAATATAACAAACCAAATTATGAACTTGCCGCATTAAAAAACACTTTTAAACAGCGCGTGGCCTGTATGTGCATCAAAGCAGCGTTCGGGCTCCCAGAGGTTTTCCAAAGATAAATTAGCAATCGTTCTCCTCACGCCTCACTTTCTAAGCGTGCATAATAGCCATTATAATACTGGCAATTATACAGGGCTTTTTTTGTTTCGCTTAATGGTGTGATGCTCCTCTAGCTCCTCTCCCTCTGCCTGCCATCCTGCCCTGACGTGCAACAGCCTATTTTTCAGCCACGCCGTTCTGCTACCTCAGCTCCCCTAATAGGGATTTTTATGCGGCTGAACTGTGACCCCGGCTGCCAGAACGCGGGGTGCACTGCAAACGCGTCTCCCCATTAAAAGGAGCTTAGCGAGGCTTTTCTCACGCCGTGGCAGAGTGAAGTTATTTAATCACACCAACAGTTCTTACACCAGCCAAACTACCAACCATTATTCATTTCAGGACCCAGGGGGGAGCGAGAGGGCTGATAATGTCATCCATCTATAGTGGGGAAACTGTGATGGGGGCTCAGAGCGAGAAAGTACACCTCCCCTCCTTTCTCCTTCACTCTCTCACTTTCTTTTCCTTATTTTACTACAGCTTTTCACATTCTCTGGATCCACAGCTCTTCACTAACAGTCCTGACGCTCAAGATGAATATACCTATAACTTATTGAAATGCTTTATATCACTGTACTCCAGCACAGTCCAAGTGAGTCCAATAGGAGTGTGTTAATAAATACAGCAAAACAGTACCTGATGTTGTTTTTCAGCGTTTTCAAGCAGTTGTTGCACTTGAAGGTGGTGTTGGACTTCTGTTCCCGAGTGACAGACTGATCTCCCTCACTTTTCCCATAGTAGAAGTCGGTCACCAGCATGATCAGCTTTCCTCGCTCGGTGTCGTTTGTTCGTGCCGGAGCTGCAGTTTTATCCGGCTTCGAGGTTGATGGGAAAGTAGTGTCCAATAATTGTGGGCAGCACGACTGAATCAGGCAAGAGGAAGCACAACTTATTCGAGTGCTGTACATTCTGCTTCGTACAGATGGAGTATGACCAAAATTTCACCAATAGACTTGACAGAAAATGCATTTATATTTGAGGAGATCTGACATGGCGTCTCATGTGTCTTATCACTACATAAACAAACATCTAAACAAATCATCTCAAATCAAAATGCCACAGCGTCAGGACAAACTTACCCGCATGTGACTTTTTAAAGGCTCCACAAAGTTGAAATGAATGTGACATTTGGGACACTTCCTACTGAAGGGGGTCTCATTCTCTGTATCAAATGAAATTCTCTCACTGAGTAAAATCATAAATGATGGAGAAAAGTTCTCTATTACTACACAGTGAGTAAATATTTACCTGTGTCAATCCTGGTTCTTTTGGTGGTGCTGTTGTTTGAGTCGGGCAGTATAGTCCTTTTCATTTTGCCATTATCTGAGGGCAACAGACGGGACGGGGGACGGCGAGAAACACAGAGGGAACAAAGAAAGCAACTTTGCTTATAACGACGTTCATTAGCAGAGGTTATTAACAGTCGTCATAAAATTAGTAGATGGCTGTTATATTTGCTTGGTTCTGTGAAGCTTAATCTTGGTCTTCAAAATGATTCCAAGAAACACAGCTTCTGTTTAGTGGTTAATATGCCAAATTTCTCAACAACACCCAAACGTACGTACTCACCGCGATTGTTCACAACTTGTAGAGTAGGTGCGGTCTGTTTTGAAGGTCCCATGATGCTGGGGTTGGGTCTCTGGGGCACGGGCTGCCGCATGGTCTGTCGGACACTCTGCCGAATGCTCGGCAGGTTGGAGGTGGAATGAGACTGAGCTGGGATATCAGCTGGCCCCTCGACATTGGATAGGGTCACTATGTTGTTCTGGATGAGCTGCACTTGGGGTCTGTGGATGACGCCCGGCACAGGCTTTGGTGGAGCAGGAACCTGCTGCATAATCTGCTGACCTGCTGCTTTATTTTGTGGTACAGAGATAATGGCTGGCATTATATGGCTTGATACTTTTGTTTTTAACCCATTTGAAAATCTCTAATGCCTTTTTTTTTTGATGTACACACAACGTGAACCGGTCCAAAACTGTCCAAACGAACACTGATTATATCTTTCCATACACAAATGCGTTGTCAGTGGCACTGCACAAATCAAGTACTGGCATTGCAATTCAGCCAAAAACAAGGATTAATCCAGGTCCAGGAATTATAATCATACACAAGATACGAAGTAAAATATCCTATGCCAATCCATTAGAGCTTCACACAGGGCCCACCACACTCTTCCTACCTGCAACAACAAAATTCCTGTTGAATCCTACACCTCAACACTTACAAATCCTAAGATATGACACTTTTCTTATAACGGAAATTGTATACGGAGAACCATTCATATTTAAAGCCCCTGGGAACCCATTTTAAAATTTTGAACATGTTTGTGTATAATTCTAAACATCTGTGTTATGTGAAATGTTCAGCAAAGTTTAAATAAAAAACAGAAATATGATAAATCCTCAAAAAAGACCAAAACACTCTTCTGAGCTCTCTGAGAACGATGTGGGCGTGGTCCAATACTAATGATGCGTGACTCACAGCTCTCTATCACTGGAGAACAGAATGATGTTTACATTACCATGGCAACACAGCCTCCAGACAGAGCAGTCACAGGGTTTTTTTTCTCTGAACCGCGATTGTCATTTTACACAAGATACACAATAAAATAGCACAGATGGGTAGAATTGGCATCATACAGCCATTGATGTTTGCACGAACGTCTTTGTCTTTGCCGTGGTTTCGTGTGATTATCTTGTTAACACCGTTGTATGAACGGGATACCTTCTAGAGTGCCTCCAAATTGGTGCTTTTCCCCACTGCTACTCTGCTGTACTGCCGACAGTGTGTAGCTGTTATCCCCATAAATTCAAAATATCACGCCACACAGGTATGGCATTAAACAGATGGATACAAATTCGCTGTGCAGCTAATGAGGAACAGGATGCAAACATCTCATTGTAAAATCCCATCATTCAATCCCATCATACACCACTCCCCTCTATTAAATGCTTAGCATGAATCTGCTAGGTCGCGCAGGTCAGTTTTTGCATGAAAAAGCAGAAAAACAGAAATTACGGAGAGAAAGAGGTGAACATACAATAAATATCCCCCCACAAACAGTAGCTTTCCTTTGAGTTTCATATCAGATATACAGACATTCTTTGGTATTGAGATTAGAGTCACTTGTTCGTTATTTAAGAACGTCTACGATTGTGGGAACTGGTTGTTTACATTCAGAAGCTCCACCTCTTTTAAGGTGGAGTGGTATGTTTGAGGGAGAATAACGACTTGTTTGTACGTGGCTGAAATCTAACCTGTCTATAAGTTTGAATTACCACAAAAACTCATTTGTAGCTTGAGTTGTTTAGTTTTGTAGCATTGTCGCTAATGCAGTTAGCCGTGTCCCGAGTTTGGAGACATTTCCACCTTAAGTGTTCCAAAAGCAGCAATAATTCAATATTACGCTCCTATGGTGCAGGAATAGGACAATATCCTCATCTCAGTTTGTGCTTTTCAATGTTTGGAGTTCTCTCTTATGTCTAAAAAAATATTTCCAGATAAGTAAAGCCTAGCATAATGGACCGAGGCAGTTATTTTTTTTTTTTTTAACTCATTTACAGACACTGGGACTTCATACACACATTAGACTAGTTCTGAGTGCAGACTGGAGAGCTAACAATTGTGAACGTCACCTTCAAGAGAAATTATAATCTTTTTAAAATATCTTTATGCCCAGGTTTTTGCCCAAATCTACTTCAACAGTTAGTTATTAACTGAACTCCCCCATCACAAACACAAAGCCACCAACACTGGCAGCGTGAGGACAAGCACTTGCTTCCTCTAACATACATAATGTCAAACACCGCCTCTTTCAGCTCTGCCACTAATGCAATCCCACTGGGCAGCCCTACGCACAGGTCGGTCACATCACCTGACAGATGCCTGTGCAGACTGGCAGCATGCAGTGTAATAAGAGGAGGGACTGGGGAATCCCACCCACCCAGAGAGAGCAAGAGAACAATTTTGCATAAGAGTATAAGGTGTTTAAGGCAATATTTACTGGTTTTGTCTTTAATGTAAATGCTTACAATTCAGTCTCCCATCACAGAAAAGATTACTAAACCCTCATTTATTATTTTCAGTGAGTTGCCTTTACTTTGCAAAAGTTACAGTTCAAATATTGATGCTTTTTAACAACACAGGAAATTGAAAATCTATCAGTCTTTTAAGATGAACTGAGAACAGAACTGAGGCCTACCTGGCAGAACAGTGATGGATGTGCCTGGAGGATACTGCGAGTCCAGCGAGGTGATGAAGGTGGAGTTATTGTTGAGGTTCTGTGGTGAGGCCACTATGTAACCCTAGTAAGACACAGCAGTGAGATTCAACAAGAAGGTAAATCAGGGCATGCCTGAGGGGCTTTGTAAGCAGGGGTCGACATTTCCCTGATATGTGAAATGGTCGTTTGACATTTTGGCTTTTAAAAACACTACTAAAAACTTCAAGGTGAGATGCAATGACGTAAACAAAGAATTAAATCAGTGTGTACCTGTTTGTTGATGATGATAGGCTGAGGGGAAACCGTGTTGAGTGTTCTGGGTACCTGCAATGGCCCCGATGCAGAGCTCACAGGAATGAGGATAGAGTTGCTAGTCAACGGTGTTGGACCTCTGATCGTGAGTTGAGGAACTGGGGGCGGTTTGACAGAGTTAATCTGTATCTGACCAGTCTTTTGCGGTGAAGTCAGGAGTCCAGGAGTTGCAGGAGTTCTCTGAAAAGTGGCACTTGTCTGGTTGCCCACATCTAGGAAAGAAAGAAAATTAAAACATTAAAAGGTGTTAAAACTGTTTTGAGTGTTGACAGTGTTCAGCAAATTATTATATATATCATCGCTGTCCAATAAAATAAAAAGATCTATCTCCATTTTTAGTTTATCACTTGAACACGGCAGCTCTCTCTTACATTTTACGAATATTTCATAACGAACGGACGAATAGAAATGCTTCAAACTTACTTCGAATTAAATGTTTTAACACTGACTTCCATTAAAAGTTAAGAATGTGTTTTTCTTCTTCTCCAGTAAAGTTGCTATATTCTAAATACATTTTATCCATTGGACAACGACGATATGCAACTCTTCTCTGTTACAACACTCTATAAAGTGTCCATACTTGGTCTGCTGTTAGATGTGGGCTTGGAGCTGCAGATTTCTCCCACAAATATCGGCTCATCGTCGTCGTCGTCTTCAATCAAACTGATTTCTGGTATTGCTCTCTGCCATGGCTCTAACTCTTCCTCCTCGCATTCCATAAACAGTTCAGACATGGCTGGACCTAGAAAGGGAAAAGCCCCACACATGCACTTCTCGTTTAAGCTTCTACAGACAGCAGTAAAAGACTAGCACCACAGTGAGTTTATTAAGGATGGTCTGTCTGTATGTTTTTGTAGACACCTGCTCATCCAGTGTTTACAGGGTTAATTTTCCACCTTCACTGCAGTGACACTACTTCCCTACTCTTCTGTAAAGACTATATATTGGAACATGGTTGTAAGCCGAGTGTTAGTGAGTTCCTATGCTGATGTTAGATGGTTAGTTCTGTTCAGTGGATGGCATTCCATCACGACAAAGATGGGGAATTTGGAGTATCATGACTTTAGGCTTATGCAGGTTCTCCTGAGCATCCCTTTCAATTGAGAGTGCTTTTCAGAGGAGCTCATACAAGCTGTGGGTGCAATGGACCTGACATGCCCCACCTCCGCCATCAGATAATGTTGCTTACATCAGTCAAGCTTCCACCAAGAAAGATTTCAGCATTGGCTAGATATCTCAAATGCAGGGTAATGTCCAATAGGAATGCCCTTCAGCTCTTTTCCTATTGGACACATTTGACTTGAGGTTTGTACGTGGCTGAAATTTAACTTTGACGTTTTTATTCACTCTTTGAGAATTTGTTTTAGTTTTGTAGCACATTCGCTGTGTTTACTATTATGTAGTTAGCGGTCTCCCAAATTTAGTCAGTTCCACCTTAAATAATCACCCAACCAATGGAGGAGGAATAAAACAACATCCTTATATCTTTTCTTTTAATCTTTGGAGGTCTCTCAGCGTCTAAACACCTCCAGATGCCGTTTCTCTGCCGTGAGCCTGAGTATATATGACTGAGACCTTTGTTTATAACCTGTTTACTGATACAGCTCTTCCGAGAGTATCTCTTGCACTGAAAGTCTTTCTTTAATGCACTTATTACTTCCTGGCATATTGCACTCAGTGTAAGGTAATTTGTATAAATGGTGCTGTAGTTTGAATGTTGGATCATCTTTTGTAAGTCGCTTTGGATAAAAGAGTCTACCAAATGCATAAATGTAAATGTACTGGGGCTTCGTAAACACACCAGACCTGTTTTAACATGCAAACACACTGGAGAATAAATGATGAGAAAACTTTACCTGAATTTTATAAAAAGCATATTTTGATAAAATCATAAACATCACCTTTAATGCCTTCATTCATCTATTAACACGCGACTAGTTCCCTCCATTATCTCCACCCACACCTCTGAGCTTCAAATCCACACCGTGCTAGGGACAAGATTTGTTCCTTAGGTTTATGACCTCACAAGTCCTACTAGTTTTTGATACTGTCTTTGAAAAACTGAAATCAAAGCAGGAATGATCAACCATGGTGTTGCCTGCTTATTTGCCACAAGACCCATTTTCTAGCCTAGAAACCCCACCACACAGACATGTCACTGGGCAGCATCTTTAACATTGTTGTGTTGTGTTTCATTAGAATTCATACTGAAATCAATTTTGTTAAATTAAAATGTTCAGTATCCTTAGAAGCAACATGCATCTGTGATAATAGTTTTGACACTAGGCTGTGAGTCGTGGCCTTCAACAGAGTTTGATCCAGTATAAATCTGAGGAGTTTACTGCTGTCGACTTTCTCACAGCAGGTTTGTTGTGAGGGATTGAAGCATGTTTAGAGAGGACAGTGATTGGTTAATCACATTTGTGCAAAAGGCTACAGAAGGCCGTGACTACGGCTTGTAAACATTTTAGACTCGGGTTCAATAAGATAATCCTTTAAAAAAATGTAGAGGACGGTGGAGATTTTTTTCTGCAGCTTCTCAGAGCCCTATCGCCCAAACCTTACAAAAAATCACCCACTAAGAAAGCAAACTAAGTTGCTAAATAGCTCGTCTGATTACCAGGGGACATTGTGTTACTGCTGTGACTGAGTTTTAATACTGAACTTATCCGAATCTGCACAAAGAGAATAAACACCAGATAAAACCACCCTCGGCGCTCTAGCTAACGAACTAGCATTAGCTTAGGATTAGCCACCTCAGTGTGTCTCTATGGGAAAAATTAGCCGTTTGCGACCAGCTCCGCTTTCTGCGGAAACAGGCGGCGAA
>NC_089819.1:51775011-51802511 GCF_029633855.1 Hoplias malabaricus
TCTGCGGAAGAAAAATAGTCCCTCGTGTTGTGTGCTAGTCTACACCCACCAGCAGAGTTCAGTTTTGTCTTTACTGAACTGGTTTTTACAAATTATAAACATAGTTTAGAGGATTTTCTGGGGTGAATATGTCTCAGAACACTGCAGTCTGAGGTATCTAATATTATGTAGGTTGTACTTGACGTCAGATGCAGTTGAAACATGTGAAAACATGTTTCCTGCAGAGCACACACTTCTGACCATTTTTAACTGAACGCACACGGTTTATTTGGTTAATTTATTGTAATGTTTTGGCACGAAGCGAAAACAATATATGGCCTGTTTACCTGTGGGAAATTTATATGTTTTATTTATTTCCACATCAGTAAATAAACTGATGTATTCAACTTGGCAGGGTCTGTCCCATGAATCTGGATTTCAGATTTAGCCAAATAGCTAAATCCCAGAGTTGGGGATTGTCAAACAGGAATGTCCCCCAGCTATTTTCTAGGCGGACAGCTTGATTTGGAGCGTAAGGTATCTGGCAAAAAAAACGAGATATCCTGCTTTTCTGTAATTTCCACACAGGATTTACGAGTTAGCTTGATAACTTAAGTCCAGTAGGACTGTCCTTCAACTCTTTTCCTACTGGACACGTTTGATTTGGGGCTTACATTATCAGGGGGAATCCCACAAATCTGCATTTCTCAGTTAGCCCCCAAAGTTGAACAGTCTGAAAGGAATGACTTTCAAATCTCTTGTACGGGACAGACCTGGTTCCCCATAATATAAGACATGTATAGATGTGTTCCCCATATATAAAATATAACGTATACGTACTTGGAAATAAAGATTGGGAAATAAATGTGTGTGTTTTTCTGTGCTGTATTTTTATTGTAGCCTCAAACCCAGGCATCTCCTCAGAGTGTTGGTTGCGGCGGAAGGATACACTCGGAGAAACGTCATCGCGGTGGTGCTTCGGCCCTCGCCAAGCAAAAAATGTCCGCCTAAGGGAAACTCGCAAGTTACATATTGAAGTGGATATTTGCAAACAAGGAGGAGAAAAATATAAAATATAATCGCTCCCTCATCGTTTCGGTGGTGTTTCGTAGGCGAATTGAGGAGAGCCACGGAAGCACTGCCACGCCCGATCGCCCTAGTCGGATTTTAAACACGAGAAAGAGGTAAAATATTGCAGATTTGTTGGACGGGTCTTTTTTTTTTCCAGAGAAGTTGGGATACAAGAAAAGACTGGAGCTGCCTTGTGAGGAGAGAAGCGACAGTAAAACCCCTCAAACCGAGGGCTTTTCTTGCTTTTTCTGTACTTTAGGCTGAATTTGGGCACACATATTTGACGGTTATATTTTTAAAACGGTCGCTATTTGCTCCTAGGGACTCGACAGGGCTTTGCTGAGTAATTGTTTTAAATAGAGACCAACGTGTTTTAAAACTAAGGTTAACCCCTGCTGCACTTTTCAGTGTGTCATATTCTAGACCGATATTGACATATTTTGGCTTTATTATATTATTATAGCATATAATACACTGGTATAAACACGTATTTGTAATGTAACGTTATATATGTGTGTACACAGTGATGCTGCATGCCCATGTGTGACACCAGTCTTTCATAATATGTCCTGATTTGACTGTAATACGCCTTATTTCTGTATATTCCGAGGTTCTGACATTTACTTTTAAAGATATGCTGTACGTACTGTAAGTACCAGCCTTGAGTGTAGTATATGTGTGTAAATATGTTAATAAATGTGTAATATGTAATATAAAAGTATAAATAAATATATGATAAGGATAAGGGTGGAGCTGATCTAATTATAAGTGTTCATTTCTATTTAGAATCAGAGGAAAGCAGAAAGAGACCACAGCGAGAGACAGGAGACACAACCAGCTTTTTATTATTATTGTTATTAAAGGTGCCGTAAGGAGAAACCATTCAGTGTTTTGAGCGAAAGAGCCACCCTTGTGTTCTGTCTTGACAATTGTTTGGACGACCCCCTGATTGTGAGTGCACTTAGGCTACTTTGGCCGTTTTAAAAACCCACCCCAGTCCCATTAAGAGTTTGTATGTGTGCTTTCGTAGGTTTAGTAAAAGGCCGAAAGGATGAACACCCAGCAGCGGATCGCCGCTATTGGAACTGATAAGGAGTTGAGTGACTTACTGGATTTTAGTGCGGTAAGACACTTGGCTTATTTTATCACCCCCTTATCTGATTTATCCCTGGGATATCTCATTTATCACCAATCATTCGGGATAGGAACGACCCACTAGTCCACGGAGTGTCATGTCCTTTACTTTGGAGAAGGAAGGGATTTCCCTGTTTCCTGTAGCATGCTCCTGATCTACACCTGATGTAATAACGCAGGTGAGGTGACGGGTCTAAACTGATATTTAGAAAAGAACCATATGATGAAGAGTTACTCAGCGACAGCAGATGTTTAATAGTGTTTTCATCGAGTGTTTATTTCACCTTACATTTTAATTTTCTTATTTAACACGGGCAACATGCAATAATCAAACGTATGGTTTTTATTTATTTATTTTTTCATTTTAAACCTGATTCTACGTTGAAGTTTATAGGTTTGCGTGTTCTTAACGTGTTTATGTCTAACGTCTGTCTGTGTGCGTCTACTATCTGTGTATGTGGTGTTTGAATTCATCATTTAATAGCCATTTTTAGCAAAGCTGTGTTTATAAAGAAGAACATCAGAGCCATATAATGTTCTACAAAGTGGCTCCGAAATATCAACTGACTTTGTTGTGTTTATTTCATGTTATATCGTGTTTTTCAAGCAGAAACAGTTAAAGCCCTGTTCCTTTGCACAGTTCTGTGTGTGCTGCATATTATAACACCATAATAAACAATGTAGATATATTCATTAGCTTGTACCAAACACCAGAGCATGGTATTTGCAAAAGATTTCACAAAATAATCTGTGTCTGTCCCCCTAGATGTTTTCTCCGCCGGCAAGAAGTGGGAAAAACAGGCCGACGACTCTCGGAAGCAGCCAGTTCAGCGCGTCAGGTACTTCCTTAAGGATTTTTTTTTCCCCTTTCCTTTAATGAGGCTCTGTCTCTTGCACAGTTCACGTGCTGCCGCTGCAGTGAGGTGTTTTTCAGTGCAGTTTGATTGCTGTTGGTAAATCTAATGGATTCCAGACGCTTGAGAAGGTGTTTTAGATTTTAGTGAGCTGAGGTTAATGAGGAGCCAGCAGGAGACTGTGCAGGTTCATGTTGTGTATTTTTTTGTGGCCTCCCCCCCCATCACCCACACACCCCCCCTTCCCCCTTTGGTGATAGGTGCAGCAGCATGGACTGGAAAATGCATTTCAAGCTACATCTGGGACTGCTGTTGAACAAGGAATTGTAAATATGTTGAGATCGAAAGCCGCTTTTTTTGGACCAACTATTAGCTTCACTGTAAAAGCTTCTGTTCCTTTAAAATAGCAAACATTTTGAAAGCAGTTCTAATTTGGAAAATGCTGCAAGTCCGTCTGCTTTGGTCGCTGTGGCCCAGTGGTTGGTGTTGAATTGTTATTATTATTTTTTTCTCCCTGTGCCAGAATCTGAAGGTCACACCAGCATGATTTCACCGGAGTGAATTGGGTATTGTTTCCCTCACAAGAGTTGTTCTGCAATACATTTGCTGCAAATAATTTCAGGGAAGAATTGGCTGCTTCATTGTTCGTGTTTTCTGTAATAAGGGGTTTTATCTTGCGCCTGTTTTTATTGTTTTTTTTTTCGTATTGTAACCAAAGCCCAGTGTTCATCCGTTTACATTGTTTTATTTAAACTGTATGAAAGGGCGAATGTTTTATTTATTTATTTATATTTTGGAGGGAAATGTGTTGTGTTTTTTAACGTGTGCTTCCTGTCTTATTCCTCTGAGGCTCCAGTGTCCTCATTGCCCTCCCCTTTTAAAGTTTTAGAGACTGAATACTGCTGCTGTTTACAGGTGGTGATTCGGAGAGTTGGCTTGAGAGTATAAGGTCAGTTCAGGGTTGGTTTATATACAATAATGTTCCTTTTTTTTAGACCTTAGTCACGTCTACAGAGAGACTACTACAGCGCATAAAGCTGAAGTGCATCCGTTGTCTAATGTGCGTCTTCAAAAAGGCAACAATTGCGTAGTATTCCTCTTCAAACAATGTTTTATGTAAAGCCACAAAGCAAGGCTTTGTCTTTGTTTGTTATCTAAAGAACACACATGCGGTGGTGTAGTGAAGTGAATGGCGAGGGAGAGGTGTCTGCTGGGAGCTTTTGTGAATGTGCTGTGTGCAGTTGGTGACGTAGCTCTGTTTATGTTGCGTCCTCTTAAGTGGTCAGACGAATTAAACGTGTTTTGACTCATGTAAATGCGTTAAAATGTCATAAATGTCATTATTCTTGAAACAATAAGCTCATTTCTTCCAAAAATATAGATTGCTGACGGGCCACTATTTGTTTATTTATTTTTATTAATACATTTCAGTTTGTAGGTCATTGTTAATAAAATAAAACATTTAATCTCCAGCGGCACGGTGGCGCAGCAGGTAGTCTCCAGGGACCTGGAGGTTGTGGGTTCGATTCCCGCTTTGGGTGACTGTCTGTGAGGAGTTGGTGTGTTCTCCCTGTGTCCGTGTGGGTTTCCTCCGGGTGACTGTGAGGAGTGTGATGTGTTCTCCCTGTGTCTGTGTGGGTTTCCTCCGGGTGACTGTCTGTGAGGAGTTGGTGTGTTCTCCCTGTGTCTGCGTGGGTTTCCTCCTGGTGACTGTCTGTGAGGAGTGTGGTGTGTTCTCCCTGTGTCTGCGTGGGTTTCCTTCGGGTGACTGTCTTTGAGGAGTGTGGTGTGTTCTCCTTGTGTCTGCGTGGGTTTCCTCCAGGTGACTGTCTGTGAGGAGTGTGGTGTGTTCTCCCTGTGTCTGCGTGGGTTTCCTCCGGGTGACTGTCTGTGAGGAGTGTGGTGTGTTCTCCCTGTGTCTGCGTGGGTTTCCTTTGGGTGACTGTCTGTGAGGAGTTGGTGTGTTCTCCTTGTGTCTGCGTGGGTTTCCTCCAGGTGACTGTCTGTGAGGAGTGTGGTGTGTTCTCCTTGTGTCTGCGTGGGTTTCCTCCAGGTGACTGTCTGTGAGGAGTGTGGTGTGTTCTCCCTGTGTCTGCGTGGGTTTCCTCCGGGTGACTGTCTGTGAGGAGTGTGGTGTGTTCTCCCTGTGTCTGCGTGGGTTTCCTCCGGGTGACTGTCTGTGAGGAGTGTGGTGTGTTCTCCCTGTGTCCGTGTGGGTTTCCTCCGGGTGACTGTGAGGAGTGTGATGTGTTCTCCCTGTGTCTGTGTGGGTTTCCTCCGGGTGACTGTCTGTGAGGAGTTGGTGTGTTCTCCCTGTGTCTGCGTGGGTTTCCTCCTGGTGACTGTCTGTGAGGAGTGTGGTGTGTTCTCCCTGTGTCTGCGTGGGTTTCCTTCGGGTGACTGTCTTTGAGGAGTGTGGTGTGTTCTCCTTGTGTCTGCGTGGGTTTCCTCCAGGTGACTGTCTGTGAGGAGTGTGGTGTGTTCTCCCTGTGTCTGCGTGGGTTTCCTCCGGGTGACTGTCTGTGAGGAGTGTGGTGTGTTCTCCCTGTGTCTGCGTGGGTTTCCTTTGGGTGACTGTCTGTGAGGAGTGTGGTGTGTTCTCTCTGTGTCTGCGTGGGTTTCCTCTGGGTGCTCCGGTTTCCTCCCACAGTCCAAAAACACAACGTTGGTAGGTGGATTGGCGACTCAAAAGTGTCCGTAGGTGTGAGTGAGTGTGTGTTGCCCTGTGAATGACTGGCGCCCCCTCCAGGGTGTATTCCTGCCTTGCGCCCAATGATTCCAGGTAGGCTCTGGACCCACTGCGACCCTGAACTGGATAAGGGTTACAGACAATGAAGGAATGAATGAATTTAATCTCCAAAATCTTAACTTTAAAGTCTATAATATGCTGTTTTTTGTGTCTGAATATTTTGTATTTTCCTTTTTTTCTGGGACATGTTGGTTTTAGCAGCGTAAAACTATTGATTTTTTTTTTGTGAAGGAAGACTGACTCAATGTAGTCCTCTTGCTGTATACACTCTAATTCAATATAGTGTGGTATTCCTGATTGTCACATGACCCAGATGGCAACGAGCATGCACTGTCTGATTTCCAAAATAGGACACTTTGAGCAGAGCCGGCTCTGTGTGTATTTTTTTTTCATTCCAGAGCCAGATGAGGAAATGCACACCACTTTGTGATTGACTTTGACACCACCAGCTTTGGTCTGTCTTATGAGAAGCACTCAGGGATCACTGCTAGAGATGGCATTTCGGTGTGGATGTCTGTATCGGAGTGTGATTGTACTGGGCTGATATCAAAGTAGTGAGCTTACGCTTCATTTAAAGTGTCATTTTCATAGAAATTTGGAATTAATATTGTGTTTTGGTGGATGCTCAGGGTCTTAATATCAGCATCGGTATGGGAAAAGAAAACGTAGTATTGTGTCATCCCTAATCATAGCGCAGTATCCTCGTTGTTGAATTTGATCACGATGTGAGATCACACAAGGTCACACTTTTCTGTATAAAATGTTTGTCCCGTTCATTGAGGAATCGAGGCTTTATCGTCAAACACAATAATTTGGGTTAATGAAATGCAGACGGGTGTTTAGCTATATTTTTTGGGGTCCCCCACTGCGTCTGACATTGCAAAATGGCCGCACGGTGGCGCAGCGGATAGTGTCGCAGTCACACAGCTCCAGGGACCTGAAGGTTGAGGGTTTGATTCCTGCTCCAGGTGACTGTCTGTGAGGAGTGTGGTGTGTTCTCCCTGTGTCTGCGTGGGTTTCCTCCGGGTGACTGTCTGTGAGGAGTGTGGTGTGTTCTCTCTGTGTCTGCGTGGGTTTCCTCCGGGTGACTGTCTGTGAGGAGTGTGGTGTGTTCTCCCTGTGTCTGTGTGGGTTTCCTCCGAGTGACTGTCTGTGAGGAGTGTGGCGTGTCCTCCCTGTGTCTGCGTGGGTTTCTTCGTGGATTGGCGACTCCGTAGTGTCCGTGTGTGTGAGTGAATGTTTGTGTGTTGTCTTGTGAAGGACTGGCGCCCCCTCCAGGGTGTATTTCCGCCTTGCGCCCAATGATTCCAGGTAGGCTTTGAATGGATCTCAAAAACAATGACATTCTGAAGTCTGAAATATTGTGCTTTTATCGTGCTGAATATGAGTAGTTAAATGCATATGATGATGTTATTGTACCCTATAAGCACAGCACATCTAGATGAAGCTGCAGTACTGGGTGTTCACTTTACTAAGCTGAAGTGACTACAGTCTGATTTTGGACATGTCATATCCAATCTTTTAAATCAGATTTGAGTCACTTTTGACTGTGGTTCTATTTCTGATTGAATTTCATGTGTCTTTTCGCCTGTGTGCATGAGCTTGTGCTTTATGTCCTCAGCGAGCACCAGTAGTGACAAGCAGGCTGTGTCTCAATTGCCTCCATAGTGCACAGCGAGGGTGATGAAACTACTTCTTCCGCACCCAAATAAGGCACTGAATGTAGGAGCAGTGCAGGTGAGAGATGAACAGTGCTAGGCTTTAGAAGCCATTCTTCAAGGACCGACATCACACACTACACAAGGCTTAGGGACCCATTTGGGACGGAGCCACATAAACATACCGATGAGCGCGAGCATGCCACGTCAGGGTCAAACACGGGGCGCTCACATTTATGAGTAACGAACCAACACGTTAGCCAAATCTGATCTGAGCAGACATTTCCTCCACATCAGAGCTGGCTTTTTTTAAAAGCATCTTACACCAACGAAGCATCACACCAAACACACACTCTCTTCTTGTTAAAATTATCTTAACACTGAGATGCGTTTGAGAAACTGGGCCCTGGTTCAGCGTTTTGGCCATATCTCCTGCACCATTTTCGTGAAAACACATGCAATGCCTGTCTTTCTTTGCAGCTCACTTTCAGCTTAGATTGTGTAAGATGTGTGTGTGTGTGAGAGTGAGGGAGAGAGCTGTGTGATCTCAGTGCCCTCTGGTCATCCACAGGGCAGTGTGGCATGTCTCACCTGCGTAACAACAAAGTTCTCTTTTGTCTCTTTCTCCACGGTTATTCCACACATCCCAGCGACCGTGTATAACACTGGCATGTGCTGCTGTGTGAAGATAAACGGCCTCTGCTTTACTGGAAATGGCTGTTTTAGGGACCTACCAAGATGCAGTTAAGACAATAGTGGAATAAATTCATTCATATGTCCATATGCGTTAGTTTTAAGACAATACCTTTGCTGTAACGGTGTAGTTACACTGCAGTGGAGTGCAGTGCTTTCGATTGTAAACCAGTGGGAAAGCCCTCAGCTGGTGACAAATGAGCTGAGTGACATAAGAAGGACACGAACCAATCACACGTTGAGCAGTTTTATTGTTTTTCTGTATTATTCCTGAAATAAGTCTTGTAAAGATCATACTTATCTGCTGAGGATAATCTTTTAGCCTTGTCCAGCAACTTTTATTAAACATGAAACATCGTTGCGTAGCTGTACATAGAATTCAGAGCCCGTGGTAGTGAACACACACACACACACACACTAGAAATTATGGGCCGTGGACATAGCTGGAACAATGTGCAGCCACCTGGGTGCTCAGGGAACAGTCGGGGTTAAGGTGCCTTGCTCAAAGGCATTTCAGCCGTGGACGTTGAGGGAAGAGACATCATTGTTCCTTCACTCTCCCACACACTCACTCAATTCTCCACTCTGAATGAAATAGCTGAGTTGCTGAATTTTTCGACAGTGGCGCTGATAGGAACCAGACGTCTGAAGACTCTGCTATATCTCTTATATACGTATTAATGCACCGCCTCATGGCTGAGACCTCCAGCATATTGTGAAGGAATATATTAGCCACAGAAGACATATTTGGGTCTTAAGTTCTCAACTCGACAGCGTGGTTTTCTTTTGCGATGTTAATTACCATAATTGAGATATAATACCGATTGCGTAAGTACGACAAATTTTTTTCGTGGGAAGGTACTCCTCAGCAGAGGTGTGCGGGAGTTCGGCTCCGAACGTTCTTTTGATTCGCGAAGGCTGGGAGTCGTCTCCGCTCGCATTGTCTGTGGATTAGAAAACAGTGTCATCTGCTGATTAATTATTAATGAGGGATTGGAAAGAATCTGAAACGATTAGTATTCACAATTTTATTCAGCTGGAGTGTCTTCTCTGTTTAAGAAAAAAAACAGGAGAGAAAAGTCTCAGAACTCGGAAAAGTGAGCGGCTTGGAGTTTTAAGATAATTTCCCGCATGAAAATAAAACTGCTTTGTGGCACGGCACAATGAAAAGAGATATAAAAGGTGACAAAAACTGTACTTGAGCAAAGCTTATCATCAAAGGCTTTTCAGAGGATTTGCAATTTTGTGGGGGTTTTTTTTCTCTGTTTAAAACAACGGCTAAGTCTCTCTCATTTAAGCGTGCATTTATTTCAAAATGGATTATTATTTCAAACTTTTTTTTCATCATCTAAAACCACCAAACTGTGGCTTTCAGCAGTTTCTGTTTTAAAAAAAAAAAGGCTCGATACTGTTTTGTGCTCCGGAAGCCATTGTCTCCTGAGACACCCTCGGCTTGTTTCTGCGTTTCGCTGACTTCATATCTCAAAAAAAATGATTGTGGGGTGGTGTATATTTATTTAAATCCACTTAAAAAAAAAGTCAGATGCTGAAATTTGAAGGTCACTGTAGATGACAGCTTTTACTGGAATAACATACTTCCTGCTGAGAAAAGTAGTTTAAAACACTTTACTCAGGGGTCGAAGACTTTGCACAGTGCTATAAATGAAGAGATTTAATGTATGTGGAGGAACTTGGTGGAAAACTGACCCCTGTATTTGGCTCAGGCAAATTTCTTGGACAGTTATTGGCTGAAAGACCTTATTAGATTTTTCTTTTAAGGCACAGTTGAACATGTGTGAGGAGGTCTGTGCTGTGTGTGTTTATTTTTAGCAAACCTGCCACTTGCGCTCTCAACCGGTGGGCCTTTGGGTGTGTGTGTGTGTGTTTGTGGGTTTCTTCTGGCTAGCATCTTCGTTCATGGCTAGAAAAAAAATGTGGGTGAGGTTTAGGACCATCTCATTTCTGTATCACAGGTAACATCTGACTTTGTGGCTGTGGCAGGTCTTAGTTGTTGTAGAGATCAGTTGTTGTCCTGAGGAGGCAGGATCGTTTTATCATTTTCACTTTTCAAAAAAAAAAAAAAAGATATTTTTCTATAGACCTATTTGCTAAGCTTGTGTATATAGCAATAAATGGTAACGTAGCAGTACATTTGACATTAAAGGCTAAGCACCACTTAATGGGCCTCCATGAATATTTCACATTATTGTAGTTACTGACAGATATAAGTATGAATTAAAATGAAAATAGCTGCTTAATTTGCTTTAAAACTGACAATTTTATTAAATTGACGGAAAAACCCGAGCTCGCTACGGAAATTCTTGAACGCGACCGTGACGTCACTGGTGGACAACAGCTGAACAACGCCGCGGTAAAACACCGTTATGACTGACTGTTATGACAGTATCTAGCTAAATAACCAACATTATTCATGACAATAGTCTAGCAATAAGCTAAACTCAAATGTAGAGGTACCGTTATTCTTGTAAATGTGATCGAAGTCGAACTCGAATTCATCCGACACTATAAACCTCCGTAACGCAGCTACGTAGCCGAGTATAATCTGAGCCACCGAGTTTAGCGAGTCAAGCTAACGTTAACTAACACCAACTAAAACAGGCGAAGTGAGTGTCCTTACCCTGTTTACCTCCATGTTACAGAGGCTCTTGAACACCTTTCGTTGGTGTCCTTACATGCCCATATTGTTGGAAAAGCGCCAGTGAAATGAGCTACAGATAACGGAGTGAGCGGATGGTCCTTTCCAAAGTGACCGTTTAAAGTGGACAAATTTAGTCCATTTTCTGGATATTTTGGGATCTTTGGGTCATTTGTTCACAGATGTCCCACTGTACATTGAATGATTGCAGCCAAAAACAACACACCTTTTCGTCATTTAGCATTAAATTAAGTGCAGCTTCTAGAGTGTTGTCCACCATCTACGTCACAGGCAAGACGCCTATTAGAGTTTCCCAACACCGTTTGGGGTGCTTTTCCTTGAATTAGTAAGAAATAACATGTTTTATGCTCTTCGTACAGCTACTAATCTCTGGTTTGTTGACTACAGCAATTCTGTAAATGGTATGATAATCAACAGTCAGTCAGAGTTCGAAATATACTCACAATCCCAAAAATATATCATGATACCATCATATTTTCATAATTGCCACCTACTATATAAATATGTCAGAATTGACTTTGGCAGTGTGTGAGTGTGTTCTTTTGTCATGGGGGAGTTCAGCTGGGTTTGTAGTGGCTTTCTTCAACACGGCTGAATCATAGCAGTGTAGAATTGTGTGGGAGAAGACCTGCTGTAGAGTTCACGCCATCCAGTCATCTATGCCTTTATACTGTCATACAGCACTCTGTATACACTTTAAAATAATTATTCAGCCTGATTTGTTATAGGTTAGATTTGCCTGAAATATTAATATGATTCTGCAATATTAGTAGCATGCGGCACGGTGGCGCAGCAGGTAGGTGTCGCAGTCACACAGCTCCAGGGACCTGGAGGTTGTGGGTTCGATTCCTGCTCCGGATGACTGTCTGTGAGGAGTGTGGTGTGTTCTCCCTGTGTCTGCGTGGGTTTCCTCCGGGTGACTGTCTGTGAGGAGTGTGGTGTGTTCTCCCCGTGTCCGCGTGGGTTTCCTCCGGGTGACTGTCTGTGAGGAGTGTGGTGTGTTCTCCCTGTGTCCGCGTGGGTTTCCTCCGGGTGACTGTCTGTGAGGAGTGTGGTGTGTTCTCCCTGTGTCTGCGTGGGTTTCCTCCGGGTGCTCCGGTTTTCTCCCACAGTCCAAAAACACACGCTAGTAGGTGGATTGGCGACTCAAAAGTGTCCGTAGGTGTGAGTGTGTGAGTGAATGTGTGAGTGTGTGTTGCCCTGTGAAGAACTGGCGCCCCCTCCAGGGTGTATTCCCGCCTTGCGCCCAATGATTCCAGGTAGGCTCTGGACCAACCCTGAACTGGATGAAGCGGTTACAGATAATGAATGAATGAATATTAGTAGCATTATCATAATGCTTTTTAAAAAATATTTATTTTTAAAATCAAAAACCCTTATTATTTTACTGGTTTTAATATAATTTCAAAAACATACACATCCTGGATGTTCGTAGATATTTACACAGACAAATTAGATTTTTCTTTCTTTGAAAATATATTCCAGTTTTGGCTCGGTGACCTTTTATTGACCCAAACTTTGCAATTACTCCCAAGCTGTCAGCGTGACAGACTAAAGGGTAATGTCATGCTCTCCACACTCTACACAGTGTAAAAAGAAAGCCAGAAAACCATTGAGAAGTTCCAGCATTCGTTCAGAATAGGTTTTAGATTGCTCCCTGTGTTTGAGTAATGCCATCCCCCTATCAGCATTTAAGATTGGATAATGATAGCTATTTTGGGCTGATGGCTCAAACAAAGTCTGTAGCAGTGCCACGCTTGAGGAGCCATCAGAGCGGTTTTGTTTGGGGGAGGGGAAGCTGAAACCGAGGCAGATGAAGATGTGAGTTTTCTCCACTCTGTCAAAGCTCTGAATCCACGTTGACGTGAACGTATGTATCCACCAGCGACGGAGCCTCAGGACGAATAGTAATCAGGGCTGTAGTTCTGCTGATGCCGTGTGCCTCAGCAGCACATTTTTAATGACGGCCGCCCACTTCTCTACTCCTCAGACCGTTAAACCATCCTCAGCAGATGTGTGCTTCCTCACATGAGCTAATAAAATGGCCTATTTACAGGGCACTCTGCGCTAAGACCTTACTCTCAACTCTGGTTTTCACGAACGCTTCATTAATTTCGATTGAACTATGTTTTAAAAAATATAATAATAAAAAAATAAAAAAATTTGCCTTCTTGATGAACCTGCTGTGTTAGTGGGGAGGCTTCTTTTTCCTGATGCGTATTTTAAGTACTCTTAGATTAAAGACAACTTCTACGATTGTGGGGAAGGTGCCATAATCAACTGGAACCATATTCCTTGTTTGTGTAAGATACTTGGCCAAATAAATCTGATTCTGACTCTGATTCTCTCTTGTTGTTTACATTCAGAAGCTCTACGTCTTTTAAGGTAGACCGGTGTGCTCGAGGTAGGGGTGGGCGATACGGCAAAAATACATTATCACAATTTTTTTTCGCAGGATCACGATCTCGATTTTACCACGATTCTTTTTCACGCTTGTTTTTACCCTTGTAACACTCCAGGAATTTTATCCATTTTCTGCCTGAAATTACACCCCCAAATCTTGAAGCAGTGAATAAACTAGAGGCAATTTTATGAAGTAATGTTATTTAAAACTCTCAGTAGGGAAGGGGCAGACTGTAAAAGGGATCTTAGCTTTGAAAACGCATTTATTGTTTATTTGGATTGCTGTTGACATATAAAACTGTCGGTGTCGTCTCTCGCGGTACGTATCTGTTCAGCATGGTTGCTTCCCCACCTCCTTGGTTGAGCATCTCCCCTGATTGGTCTACAGACTTGATTGACATGTTGTTAAAGCTGAGAGCCCAAGCTACACGGCCAAAGCAGAGTTCTCTGCGGGGAATGTATTTAATTTCTTTTTAAACATGAGGATTACTAACGAGTGGATTGACGGAACGACTCAGATTTAGTCTTGTTTTGAAGGAGACAACCTACGTAAGCACTGATATGCTTTGTGTGTGTGAATTGCTTGTGGGCTCTTCAGGCTTCGTGACGCCAAAGTTTTGTTTTGGTTTTTTTGCAAGGAAGAGATCTCATGTATGGAATAACGAATTCTTTTGGTTTTAGTTCAATAGTCGTACATTTTACAGCACTGACTTACATTATCGGTAACTTGTGTAACTCGAGTTGTTTAGTTTAAGCGCAGCACTTTCGGTAAATGCAGCTAACCGTCTCTTCATTTCAACATTTGGAGTTCTTACTGTTGTCTAAAAAACGTCAGACGCCTCTGCAATGACCAGAGAGAGAGAGAAAGACTAGCTTACTGCACCGAGACGGGTGATTTACCGACACCCGAGCTTCGTAAACACATTCGCGCACAAACAGACGGGAGGGCAGCAAATGGTGAGAACATCTGAATTTAATAAAAAAGTGTTTTTTGATTACAATCGTGAACGTTGAATTTAAGAAACACAGCCTGATGACCACATGACCCTCAGAAGCTAACAGTAGAGCATGTCTATGGCCAATGGCCAATATAATTGGTAGTGAAAGCCCTGCTTTCAAACCTGGGTTACAGTCAGTGCACGCTTGCAGGTCAGCAGAAATTGACGATTGCTGTTTAATTTCAGCACAACTGCGAGTTTCCAAACAAGTTTTTGAAAACCTTTTGCCTTGCTAATCCCAGCGAGAGGCGTGCGGATGCACAGAGACCAGATCATCTCCCTTTTTTTACGAGAGATGGACCGTCCACAGCATTCCAATTTCATTACATGTCTGACCCATAAGTCCCTCTGTATGTGGAAACAAGATTAAGGTCCTGTGAGCTTAAATCATACCTCAGAATTGAATTTGAGAGCACTCGCCAGGGAATAGGCACTGAAATGTTTGTCAGACACATCCGTAACTGCTCTCGACTGGCGGTGGTCCTCAGAGCCCAGGTTATTTCCCCATCCCCTCATGCACAGGGGCTAATGTGAATGCAGGTCATCGAGGATTAGTTTTATTTGTGGGTGTTTTCTACTGCTTGTCTGTTTTAAATGATGTGTAGCGCTCCTGAATGAGGTTGTGGGGTCAGGGTGGGGAGTGTATGTTTTTGAGTCTGAGGTCAGATTCTCCCCAAGGGATGCTGAATTACTGTGATATAGGGCCAGTGTCAGCACACACATGCAGGAGTACCCTCAGCCCAGCCTTAACTAATATATGGAGCAAGAACAATGTTGGCTTACTCAGCTTTACCTACTAATTACAGATCTGCTCCATAAGGTCGCTCTGAGAGATTGAGGGCTTTTGGCCTCTAATGACTATAAAACAGAATCTCACAAAGCGTCATCTATAAACCACAGTGTGGCCTGTGTCTCTGTGTTTCTATTGTGGTGGTAGAAGGACGTAGTGAAATGAATGTAGATAATTTTAACACGATGGTTTATTACACTACTTTTTAGTCAAAACAATGGAATAATCAGGATGTTAATTTCTCTGTTAAAGTGGATAATGCACCATCTCTTTCCACATTCAGACAGGTACAGCACTATTATTTCAGTAATGCTAATGCCATAGCACATCAGTTCTAATATGCTGAAAGAATTGATATATATATATGCATTGTGATTTGCCGCCATCTTACATAATGAAAATGTTCTCAAGCGGCCCATTACGTTTGTAAAGTCATTCTTCCTGAGTGTTTCCAGTCTGTACTAAAATCATGTCGTGGTTCACTTTGATTGGACTGTATTATTATGTTTCAGTGACTGATAGATGACCAGTTTATCTGCCTGCGCTAAAATTAAAATGAATATTTTGTGACACTTATAATGGTCTATAAACTTGTACTGACAATATATCACTCAACTCTAGCAGTGAAGCACCAGTCAGCAGCCTTCAACTGGGAATAAGAAGAGAGATGGTCACTGAAGGAGGAATAATGTCCTTTTTGATCTCTTGGTGTCCCTGCGGGTGGGGATTCCGGCTGGAGAAATGTAGAGGAGACAGAGCAGGCCTGAATTTTAGCCACAGCCGATTAGCCTTCTCCGCTCTATCCTTCACACCTTCAAAAATGAAAGTTATTGTAGGTTCTTTCACCGTGCCAAAGTCATCTTAAAAGCTGAAGTGTGTTTTATTTAGGGTTTGGCCAAATATTCATTATTTGAAAAGTGAATATTCTAAATAAATCTTTCAGAATGGTTCAGGGCATATATATTTCCCGGACTTCTCACAGACTTTGTCCTGCTAGCGCATCAGTAGAGACTCTAAAGTCAGAGTCAGCGCATGTGTGGAAGTAGCCGCTAATGTCCTGGAGAATTTGCGTCCACAGGTGCAGCCCCATGTTTAAGGCACGCAGAGGCACATTTCCAGCTAAGAGAACATGTCTGACAGAAAATGAATCGGGCGCTGCATGTGTGGAAGGACCACTCTGGGACATCACTGCACCTGATATTTCTCTGGAGTTTATATGAGAATGGGGCTTAATTTACAACAATGTTTTTTAGACCCTTTTTAAAAACGAAATATGCTCTTAATAAGTTGATGTTTTTGTCAGTGGTGCATTCACACATACAGTTAATCCATGCTGTGGGCACTGATGCATCCCCCAGACCATGACAGTTTTTGGTTTTTGCATCTTACTCAACCGGTAATGGGCCGTATAATTTCTGGCACAGAGGACTTGACAAGAGTTTTCCTTAAAGGCTAAGCAGCAGCTCTATGAAAGTGTCAAACAAATAAATACAGTGGAATTTGAGTTCCTAACTTGTGTTTATTGATAGTCAGAAAACATGTTATTTCTTACTAATTCAAGGAATAAGGTTTAAAACAGCGTTGCCCCCCCCCCCCCAACGGTGTTGGGAAACTCTAATAGGCGTCTTGCCTGTGACGTAGATGGTGGACAACAACTCTAGAAGCTGCACTTAATTTAATGTAAAATGACGAAGAGGTGTGTTGTTTTTGGCTGCAATCATTCAATGTACAGTGGGACATCTGTGAACAAATGGCCCAAAGATCCCACAATATCCAGAAAATGGACTAAATTTGTCAACTTTAAACGGGCACTTTGGAAAGGACCATCCGCTCACTCCGTTATCTGTAGCTCATTTCACTGGCGCTTTTCCAACAATATGGGCATGTAAGGACACCAACGAAAGGTGTTCAAGAGCCTCTGTAACATGGAGGTAAACAGGGTAAGGACACTCACTTCGCCTGTTTTAGTTGGTGTTAGTTAACGTTAGCTTGACTCGCTAAACTCTGTGTCTCAGATTATACTCGGCTACGTAGCTGCATTACGGAGGTTTATAGTGTCGGATGAATTCGAGTTCGACTTCGATCACATTTACAAGAATAACGGTACCTCTACATTTGAGTTTAGCTTATTGCTAGGCTATTGTCATGAATAATGTTGGTTATTTAGCTAGATACTGTCATAACAGTCAGTCATAACGGTGTTTTACCGCGGCGTTGTTCAGCTGTTGTCCACCAGTGACGTCACGTTCGCGTTCAAGAATTTCCGTAGAGAGCTCGGGTTTTTCCGTCAATTTAATAAAATTGTCAGTTTTAAAGAAAATTAAGCAGCTATTTTCATTTTAATTCATACTTATATCTGTCAGTAACTACAATAATGTGAAATATTCATGGAGGTCCATTAAGTGGTGCTTAGCCTTTAACACAAGCTGAAACCTGGACTAAAGCGACCATCAGATGCGCTTGAGCCTAGAGAACTTGGTGACGTCTCTGCCACCACCAAGTTCATAGTTTTATAGTCATTGCTTGATGCAGTCATGAACTGTGTAAAGTTTTTAAGAAATACCCCTGAGCCATTTTGTCTGTAACTCTTTGTTATAGCGGACACATCCCAAAAGAAATACCTATCATCATAGGTAAAGAATTTGTGTTGAAAATAAGTATAAAACCTGGTATAGTTTTCATTCGCTGTCTCTCCCATTTGAACCCAAATATTTTCACGAAGACTCCTGACCTTTGGTGTGTACACACCTGCGTCCACCTGTAGCCATCGGTTGTGTGTGTTGTGCTCAGGCAGATAGTCAATCAGTTGGACATCTGCTAAAAGATGAGGACAGGTCTGCGAGTGTTATTGGCCCCTTGATTGCGTGGGTGGCGTGTTTTTTTTTTTTTGCTGGCGAGGCCGTGGGAGGTTTACGTGCGGTCTGAGGCTTACTCTCATCTCCTGTGTTTATTAAGCGCTCTCTCCCTGCCAGCTTGCCTGTTTGTGTTTCCTCGCTGGAAAAGTTTCCTCGCCGTAGGATGATAAGGCCGGTTTGATAGCAGGGTTTTTCAGGACAGCCGGGCAGGTGTTGAAGAGGCCTGGAATAAGATGGCATGCCATGCAGACTCTCACTCGGGCAATAAGAGCAGTTTGTCGTGGTTAAAGGACATGGTAATGGTGTGTACTCGTCTCACATAGACACACTTACAAGCACTCGGTAAGCCCCGGGCACCACTGCTGGGATTGTACGACAGACCGAGTGCGGAATAGAGCGTGACCCAAGGCCTGATACTTTTATCAGGATTTCCATTTTAGATACAGAAAATGCTGATGAGGAGAAGCCATTGTAGTGAGGACTCTAATCCTCAGCACTGGCCAACTCAGCCCTCTACTATGTATAGATTTATTCGCCACTGCATTTGCACTCAACTTGCTCTGGTATTTTTAGGTTTAGGATCTGAAACATCCCCTGCCCCCCCTCCTTACTCTTCAATGCACTGGTGCAAAATACCAATCAAATTGAAGTTCAATCTCTTCTCTTGAAAAAGACTTGAGGATTAGTGTGTACCACTGATTTGTTCCTGGTTTTAATTTGTCTTTTGAAGGATTTAAAGTAATAAATTAAAGACGATTGGCTGCGGCTAAAGCTTTTGTAAAGCTTTCGACTTTGAATCCGCCGAGCCCTGCATTTGTTTGTTACCATGGTAATTACTGTAACGAAGAGAGGGATGTCTTCCTCTGTTCTGTCTGTTTTCTTTATTTGTGGTTGACATAGAAATACACCTCATGCATGAAAAACGTGTGCATTTTAATGCTCCCGTCTAGAAAAACCAATACGCACAGTGATGGGGAGGGAACCAGATATCCAAAGCATTTCATTACACTATTACACCAGCTTTGAGAAGGTCTGTGTCAAAAAACAGCCTTAAAAATGTAATTTTTACGATTGTTTACATGTTTTACTGTAAATGAGCCTCAAGAAGCAGGAGTTTTTAGCCATTTTCCTTGGTTCCCTTTGTTCTCCTTTTTACCTCCTTTCAAAACATGATAAAACAAGCCGTTCTGATAAAACTGCCTTATACATAGACTGTAGTCACTTCCTGAGTCTCTCCAATCACAGAAGAGGAGGCAGGAAGTGTCCACAGTCTATGTATAAGTCGTACATGGATCACAGAAAACATTAGTGTATTATTCCCCTCCTCAATATGTCCCCCTTTAAGCAGAAATAGATGGAATTCCCTGTCATAAATGATATATATTTTTCCTAGTACCTATCATTTTTCTTGTACTATCTAGTGGTTTTCGTTCCTGAGCTTTACCTTTGCTAACCACAAGCTATTAGTCATTGTAATTGTGCACAGAGCATGTTTGTGGTCAGCCGAATGCCTTTTTGAATGGAATACAAGGGAAATGTTCTTGGCATTAGCGAGAGCCTTTCTCTTTACTTAGCGATAAAGCCCTCAGTGTTTTCTCCCATGCTCAGGGCCATAGAGAGTTAATCGATATAAAGCTAGAGCGTGTTATTCAACCTGTGTCATCTTGGCTCCTCTTCTGCCTGTGACAGATGGGATCTCCGAGGGTAGTGGTCATAAGCTCTGATTGGCTATCAGTCAGTTTATTGCATCATTAATATGAGCCTTTCTCTTTTTTGCTGCTCTATTTTAGCTGCTTAGTTAACGTCCTTAGACCTGACTGTGTTCCCTCGACTCGCCGAAAGCGTAAAGAAAGATGGGCAGCGATGGTTAACTGTGTATGAAAAGATGAGGCACCTTTTTTGGCAGAGGTGTCTATCAGGCTTTTGGCTCCAGAACACACCCCCCCCCGCCCTGCCAACCCCATCCGGACCCTCAGCTCATCCAGCATGCTGTCCGGTGGGAGGCAGAGGAGGATGACGTCCGAGCAACTCTACTAGTTGGCTCATTACAGCCCTCATGGCAGGGCTAGGAGGCTTTAATGCTCTGCGGTGTTTTATTATTATTATCATCAAAAAGAATGTATCCCCGTGGTTAAACCTGCAACACTTTTCAACCTAATCGCAGTCTGCCGCACCTGAAGGATACAGATGATTACTACAGTCGTTTCTGTGAATTACACAGCACTCAGAAAAGGACAGGATCGAAAACACACTTCATAGAAACTGATTGGCAGCTTCAGCATCTTCCCCATTAGCTTCTATAATAAGTGACATTTGATTAAAAAAAAGAGCTGTCTCTGTGCAGAGGGAAATTAATTGAAATTGTTGTAGTGGACTGTATGCTACAGCTGAGGCAGATGGAGATTAGATTGAAAAATGTAGGAATATCGACGATAGTAAGCATCTTAGCTGATGCAGAAGGTGCAGCCTTATTAAAGACTCAGTTTGTCAGTGTAGTTTCTATTGATATTAATAGCATACAGTGTCAGAAGCGTTATAAACTAGTCTCTCTTTGAGATTAATTATTATAGCAACACAATCTGCTAACCACTTGGTTAGGATGTGTGAGCTGCGTTAGCCTTGTAGCTCCAGTGCAACGCTAATAAATCAAGGTTCCGACGTCATATCTCCTGTCATATTGGCTTTTCCACTGCCTCCTGCAATAATATCGTCTTATATCAAATTTTCAGATGCATGAAAACACCTCTAAAAATCGGATAACGTTCTCAACGTCCATTTTGACTGGAAATGGGATAACCTCCGGTCACCCTTTTGGTTTCGCCCAGTAGAGTTCGAGCTTCTGCTTTCCTGTGTACATGCGTGCACATATGTGTGTGCTTGCATATTTATATAACCTCAATTGATATGCGCTGGCTTGCCTGGATGTCAGGGTGAGGAGATGGAGAGCTTCGAGAGCGAGAGTGTTTTTGTTTGCAGTTGCGCTCGTGCCGGCTGATGAGCGATGTGATTCCAGCGTTGGAGCAGTCATAAGACACAGCTCTGATTAAACCCTACTAATGAGCAGCTCAATAAAAATAAATCCTCCTGATGCAATAAATGGCGCCTTGATTGCAAGCACCCAGGGGTGTGATAGTGTAATCCTTTTGTGCTCGGCGCACTGGATGCACAAAAACGTTCGGCACGCGTCGCATGCATAAGAAGATGCATCTCTTACTTATTTGCATGTTCGTCTGATGAAGTAACAGGATGCATTGATTATTCAGCCCTGCTGGTGTGTGTGTGTGTGTGTGTGTTTTGTGGCTAAAACACCAGGGTTTTGATTTGTGATGAAATTTCTATGAAATGACTGCACGCCTTTTAACACGACAAACTGTGCTGAATTTAATTACATGTTTGAGTTAGGGCTGGATGTTATGATTTCCGAATATTACAGAAGCACTGGTTATTAATTTTACTAATCCTCGGCTAATACAGGGTCATAGATCAGTTCAAATCGAGAGGTAGGGATTTTGCCTTAAACTTTATAAAAGTTTTACACACAATCATGCAGCTCGAGACGTGCTGTTAGCGGAATGGCTAATGCCTGGTTTTAGTCAGGAATGTTTCGGTTTCGGGGGCTGAAGGTAAGTGAGAAATATGTGATGAAAGGCATGTGTCTCGGGGTTGTCCTTTAGCTGGCCTTGTTTCTGTTGTGCCTTGCGCTGTCGGCTGCATCCGATGATGTCACGTTGGGGCGTTGTGGACTGGCGTGAATTTACGTTTAGCATCGTTAACGTTCGGAATATCACGGCTGTAGTCGGCACACATTTAGAACACTCAGCAGCTTGGGTTATGAAAATGGATATGATACAGAGAGGCTGTGAACTGTATAGTGACAGCTTAAGTTGAATAAACACAGTGTATTGGAGGTTCTCAAATTAATTTTTGCATTTGTGAATTAAAAAATGTATGCATTTTGTACATTGCAGAAACCTGCAGTTGGCTGCTGTCACATTATAGTTTTTCCATATTCCAAATACCCTATGTTTGAGAATGGCAAAATCAGTTGAATTTATTCCGCGGAGCCCACAGCCTCCTTTTTTATGAGGAAGATAAATTTCTCATCCATTTGGCTTGTGCGCTCGCTCCTCTGATGGAGCTCAAGGTTGGAGGAAGGAGCACCTTTTCCCCCGTAAGCGATTGTGAACATATGGCATGGGCGCAGCACAGGAAGGAAGTGTGGAAATCGCAGGGAATGAGAGTTTGGATTAATGCGTCTGAACTGGGCATGGCCAGACAAATACGGCAGAACTGCTCTGGCAGGACCCCTTAAAGGCCCCTCCACGGACCCCAATAGACGGGGGGAGGGGAATAGATAGGTAAAGAAACTTTTAAACCCCTGCCATTTTTATTTCAAAGAAGCTGCATTATTCGCTTTAGGCCTCTTTTATTGGCAGGAATTTTGAAGGGTCATGTGGTGTATGTGCTCAGCATAGAATGCTGGGTAAAATGAGGTGATGGAGCAGCAGTGTTGAGTGACTGTGTCTCTCTCTCTCTCTCTCTCTCTCTCTCTCTCACACACACACACACACACACAGTATAGACATGACTTAATTTAGTCCGTTTGAAAAGGACCCTTAATAAAATTGAAGATACATTTCCTACTTTTTGAAAATAACGTTTTTTTGTTCACATTTCTGTTAATATTTGGAAATGAAGCAGCAAAAATCTCCCGTTGTAAATTCTTTCCGTGTCCGCAATGGCTCCCTATTCACTATTCTGTATATTATTCACTATATAGTGCACTATTATAGTGAACTGAACTCAGGAGGGTAGTGAATGAAACACACTGCAGTGGATTATGGGTAATCTGATATCTGTGAGTGTACATGGGCCGTACCTACTTTGTGCAGTGCATTGTGGGATTGTCTGAGTGCAATAAAATTGTCCACTAGGTTTTCGGACGCTACTAAAAAATGGCGTTACATAGTTTCAGACACAGCACTAGTTTTCATTAATACTTTTTCATACTGTAAATAAAAGCAGCTTATTTATATATCCCCCTGTCCATACAGCAGTCTAACCCTGCTCTTGGGCAGCTGATCGCACTGGAGATCATTTACATATGTCACCCTAAAAGATGCAGTAACTAAAAACAGCCGGTTTCATTTTCATGAATGAAGTTCCATTGACGTATGGTCATTTGCCAAATATGAATTCGGGCTGTTTTTTGGTTTCTAAACCCACACAAGCATTACTGGATCTTTAGAGGAAAATAATACAAACATATCAAGAGCCCTTTGACCGTGTAGTTTATGTGTAATGTGTGATACAAGTTTTAATCTCGCTAAAACAAGCTCAGTTAAGGGCCTCGTGTTCATGACTCATGATTTTCTCTGTCCTTTTCATTTAAATAACTTGAAATGCAAATGAGAGACGGGAACAGATTTATTTTCCCTCCACCCTACCTGTTCAGTGTTGTGTGTTAAGAATACAACAAAGAGCTGTAGATTAAAAAGGCTGAACAATTAATCATATATTAAACACCGATTAAATTAGTGTTGCCTTCTATAATTAGTTGATCACAAAATAACTCAATCAGTTAAGGCTATGACTACTGATTAACAATTTCTAGATATAAATAGCCACGCTCATTAATGTGTGTGTGGGGGTGTGTGTGTGGTGAGTGGTAACGCTTGCATTTCTCATAATACAGATGGAAAAACGATCATGTGGCAAATCCTACAGTAAAGGTGCTGTGACTATATTGAAAAACACTAATCATTCTTAATCACAGTTAATAAGCATAGTCAAAATATTTCATCAGTAATTACGGTTGTAATTTGGTTCAGATTTCTACAGCTCTGGCAGACAATTCGTGAAGTTGTTCACTCTGTAATAAGCTGGAAATCACCACCGCTTTTAGTTCTTCGTTGATTACGGTTCTTTAAAAAAAGCAGCATCATGTTTTTAAACTACAAACGCCATTTCTGGAGTAGATGGAACATGTCATAAACTGCAGATAAAAACAAGAATCTCTATGCCATCTCTATTTACGCAACATAATACAGTGTAACCTCTACCTACGATCTCGATCCGTTCCGTGACCCGGTTTGTAAGTGGAAAAGTTTGTTTCTCGAGTCCATTTTAAAATAATGGAAAAGCATTTAATGGGTTCCAGCCCCCACCCCCCGAAAGTCACCATTTTTGCACCGATATATGTTTACAACACTCTCAAATTAGTAAAACAATTTATCATTACTAAAAATAAAAGAGAAATACAGTTGTAACAGTAATAAAAAAGAAATAATAAAGTTGTAAGTGGTTACACATCGCTACCTTGAAGACGTGACGACTGGCTGGAGGAGTAACACAGGCACTGGCTGTATGACGGGAGGTGGGGGGTGGGTGGAATAACGGAGAGTAGGCGGTGAATGTGGGGAGACTAAACGTAGATACGGCTTAACTTAGCACGAATTTCGATGTCTGCTATTTACACTAATGCTAAATTGCTAAAGCTACAATGTGCTAATCTTAAAAGCTCACTCAAGTCTGGGCGCTGGGAGACTCGCCTATTGGGGTCAGAGGCCATTTCCAGCCGCCGGCTCGGCGGAGGCTCGGGTTCGTTTCTAGAGTCGTGGTTCGTTGGTGGAGGCAAAAAATATTCAAATGCCTGGTTCGTATCTTGGAAAGTTCGTTAGTATAGGCGTTCGTTAGTAGACGTTCCACTGTACTGTGAGAGGATTCTGGAAATCTTGAGAAATATGAGTCTGTGTAGGGCAAGGCTAGACACTTGAATGCGTGTGACCCTTGAGCCCTCAGACTGCATTGCATTATTAGACACTGTCAGGATACTGTCACGAATATAGCCACTTTAGCATAGGAAAAAAACCTGCTGAAACAGTTCACATCTGCATCAAGAAGTGCAGCCTGAAACAATACATTAGAAACACATTAATTCTGTGCAGAACTACAGCAGAGTCGTCTGAAGGTGCCGTCAAATTGCTGAGATAAAACAACGGGAATATTTTCTTAGTACTTTTTTCAGGTAAATAATGGTTCATTCATTCATTATCTGTAACCGCTTATCCAGTTCAGGGTCGCGGTGGGTCCAGAGACCCACCTGGAATCATTGGGCGCAAGGCGGGAACACACCCTGGAGGGGGCGCCAGTCCCTCACAGGGCAACACACACACTCGCACATTCACACACACACTTACACCTACGGACACTTTTGAGTTGCCAATCCACCTATCAACGTGTGTTTTTGGATTGTGGGAGGAAACCAGAGCACCCGGAGGAAACCCACGCAGACACAGGGAGAACACACCACACTCCTCACAGACAGTCACCTGGAGGAAACCCACGCAGACACAGAGAGAACACACCGCACTCCTCACAGACAGCCACCCGGAGGAAACCCACGCAGACACAGGGAGAACACACCACACTCCTCACAGACAGTCACCCGGAGCGGGAATCGAACCCACAACCTCCAGGTCCCTGGAGCTGTGTGACTGCGACACCTAGCTGTTGCGCCACCGTGCCGCCTAAATAATGGTTCCGAATAATCAAATCACAAATTCTTTTATTTTACAATTAAAATAAATCATAGTAGACCAAAGAGAGATTCTTACAGTTATCTACTCACTCCAAGGTTAGTAACATATAGACTATCATAATATATGTATAACCAATACACACACACACACTCACACAAATAGAGAGAGAATAATGTACGACACATTTGAAAAGATGTGTTTTGAGCTGTGAATACGGTGTCAATTTTCCTTTGTTGGGGTCTGAAAAAGTACAGAAAGGCACTGATCTTAAGACCGTGCTGCAGCCCTTTTGACGACACTTGAATCAGCCGTCTTTATGAGGAGCTGCTTTATTGAAAGTGAGATGCTCAAAATAGTTTTCTCTTTTGCATACAGTAAAATTAGTCTGGCGTCTTCGTATCCGCTCTGCTTTCAGAGAATTAGGTATTTTCATTTCTGCCTTTTCGGTGCCTTCAAGTCATGCGTTTTTCCGTACATATTTCCCCACCTCCGTAGCTAGTGACTGGATTGTTTGATATGTCTGAGAGCACGAGAGAGAGAGAGATCTTGCGTCTCTGTGCGCGAGCGTGACAGACAGCGCTGTGTGGCTGGCTGCAGTTTGGAAAGCAGGAGGCTGTCCTAATGAAGACGATGCTGTAGTCATGACAAACTCCCCTGCCACTGCCACTGCGCTTCATCAAGCCCCCACCAGCATCCTGCACTTCAGCTTGCTTTTGCTCTTTTTCTTTTTTCCTGAGCACACTTCAGCGGTGACTGCTCTAGTGCTTCTCCCAGTCTGAGATTACATTAATCCAGGCGCATCTAGAGGTTATATACCTATTGACTTCTTTTTGTACTCATTTGTGTTGTTTAAAAAGCCCTGATCTCAGGTCAGGTCATTTACCCAGTGTCAATATAATATATTCTGATATGCCTCAGGAATTAATCATAGCATCCCTCTTATTTACTTCATTCAGGTTGTTGTTTTTGAATTCGTGCTTTTGACGAGCAGGAATCCATCGAGGAACATTTTCCTCTGCTCTTAATGAGAAGTGCTGTACAGTCTTACACCCAGAAGCAGTAGCCGGGAGGCCTCTCTTCCTTATTCCCTCATTCTGAAGAGGCAGAGCAGAGGAAAGTAAGAGTAATGCTCCGGCAACCGGAGCCCTCGTCCTCTCTCCGCCGCTCTGCCTCTTCCCTGTGGGTCTTGTATTGATTGCAACGCTGCCACGGATTCCACAAGTGATGCCCGTCTGGTCGTCAGCCAGTTTAGCGCCGCGTCTTTCTGCACCGTTTTGGCAGGCTGAAAATCCGTCAGATATCTCGGAGCTCAGGGTTCGTGATGTCACGTCTGGTTTGCTCATTTTGTCCGTGGTGGCTGGCAGTGGTCAATCAGAGCCTTGAATGCATTGCTTTTTTTAAGGTCTCTGCTGTTGCCAGAGCTCATGAGTGAGGCAATCTTTTTCTGTGAGTAATTTTTTCTGTGCGTTAGGGGACGTGGACACCTGTTCGGCGATTAAACTCCAGAAGAGAAGCGGCCTCTGCCAAGAGAAATATTTGCCTTCCAGTCAAGGTTGTGTTCTCATGCAGGATTATTTGCTGTGAAACTGTGAGGATATTACGCATTTGTTCCTTACAGTACGCTGGCTGTGATTTGGCTTGCCGTACACTGGCCTCGGTGTGTTTGTTTGGGCTGGAACTGTTCGCTCGTTGTTCACAACACGGCTGTCTACGTTTCTGAAACTTTGACTTTCCGCTTCTTATGATCAGAGTTGGCTTAATTTAGCACAGACATGTTGTCTGATTATATTTAGATTATTGTAGTCTTCTCCACAACCTACTCATGCTTGTAGCATGAGGCGTTCAGTTTGTTTTCACTTTTTTATGATAGGTTTATTTATATATACTATATATATATTTATTAGCATTTCATTAAACAGGAGTGGCGGCACGGTGGTGCAGCAGGTAGTGTCGGACTGGAGGTTGTGGGTTTGAGTCCCACTCCAGGTGGCTGTCTGTGAGGAGTGTGGTGTGTTCTCTCTGTGTCTGCGTGGGTTTCCTCCGGGTGACTGTCTGTGAGGAGTGTGGTGTGTTCTCCCTGTGTCTGCGTGGGTTTCCT
>NC_089819.1:51807511-51830011 GCF_029633855.1 Hoplias malabaricus
CCGCTGTGGCCATGCAGCGCAGGGCTGTTTACAGCCTGTAAGGCTTTGCATATCGTTAAGAAAATGTTAGCCCTCCGTTTATCAGTTCTTTATTGTTATTTCTGTAATCTCCGCTCCGCTCCGGTGCAGGGGACTACCACGCGCTTCACAATTGGTTTTCCTCAGTTTTGATATGTTTTTGTGTGGTGACACAGGGTGGAATCAAATGAAGAGCATTGTGCTGTGGTGAAATTACTGAGATGGATTATCAATAACTCGGAGATATTGATGTTTTTTTTTTTCTTGCAATTTTGCGGCTTGTACATGAGCCCGTGGAATGGAATGCTGTTACCTGCAAAACAATATTGGCTCAAACAGCGCAAAGACCTAAGAATTCATATATCTTTACCCAACAGCAGTGACAAAATGCAATTTTGAGGAGAACTAGATATTGTATTTGTTCATCACATACCAGATGTTGAATCTATTCAATTGTCACCCTTTATTTATTTATAATTTCTGTTCGTGTTTTCGGCGGCTGTCTTTGAGAGCGGCATAAAATATGAGCTTCATCAGGTTTCAGTGCTCAGCTGTTTTGATGAGGTTGAGCTATACATCACTGCCAGATCTCGCCGTGGCCCAGTCGCTCCGGCGAGGACGGCAGCGCTCCGGCGAGCCTAGCGACATGTTTCCGAGCGTGATTTATGTAAAGCAAAATAAATGACGCAGTGCGAATTGGCAAACGGCGTGTAGAGCCCAGCTCTTGAATGGAAGTAGAATGGATTAGTCACTCGACTCTCCGCTCTTTCTTCCTGTCCTCTGCCAGCAGATCGTCGCCGCGCTCTCCCGCTCGGTCCGAACGCTCGCCTTTCACTGCACTTCAATAGCCGCTCATTCACACCATTGTTGTTTTTTGTTTTGTGTGTTTTAAATATATATCATTTTTCTTCTTTTACACTGCCACGCTCGAGTCAGGGGTGAGCGAAACACAAAACAAGAAAACAGTGACGCAGTGTGGGTCTGGATCGTTTTATTTGGAGGTTTGAATGGACATAACCCAGTGGTAGTACATAGTGAAACGGATATGAACGTGACGAGTGAATTAGCGAAAATATATCCGTCGAAACAGGAGGAAATCTACCATTTTTTGGTAAAAAACTAATCCCAAAACAAATGACAGCAAGTCGTTTGTGCAGTTACTATACACTGGATGTTTTTGTTTATAGTCTGTGAGGAAACTGAAGAGACTTCCAAATTCTTGTGTGTTATTGATTTAATCAAATTTGCATATTAACTATAAACTACGACGGAGTTTTAGGGCCACAGCGGTGAAAAAAAAAAAACAAGATTCCGAGATTAAAGTCAGAATTCCGAGAAAAAAACTCGGAATAATTTGCTGCTTATAATGGCGCAGCAAATTATTCCGAGTTTTTTTCTCAGAATTTTTCCGAGTTTTTTTCTCAGAATTTTTCCGAGTTTTTTTCTCAGAATTATTCCGAGTTTTTTTCTCAGAATTTTTCCGAGTTTTTTTCTCAGAATTTTTCCGAGTTTTTTTCTCAGAATTATTCCGAGTTTTTTTCTCAGAATTATTCCGAGTTTTTTTCTCAGAATTTTTCCGAGTTTTTTTCTCAGAATTATTCAGAGATTTTTTCTCAGAATTATTCTGAGTTTTTTTCTCGGAATTCTGACTTTAATCTCGGAATCTTTTTTTTTTTTTTTTTTTTTTTTTAACGCTGTGGCTCTAAAACTCGTAATAAACAGTGTGTGGTTAAATACGATAAATACGTTCCTTCAATTCTAGGCTCAGATTCTTCATTTTGGTCCCTAGATTTACTGGCTCTGTGTGTGTGTGTGTGTGTGTGTGTGTGTGTGTGTGTGTGTGTGTGTGTGTAAAATGAGTGTGAGTGTGTCGTACAGTAGAGTGGAGCTGGTTTGATGGAGTTGTGTATTTGCTCTGTTGACAGGTATAGATGAGCGGGCAGGCGAGACGTCCTGGGCCCCAGGTGGCCAGTCCAGCCCTTCGTATGACGAGTCCTCCAGGGTAAGACTGGTCTCTCTCTCTCTCTCTCTCTCTCTCTCTCTCTCTTTATAACTTCTCAGAATGCAGCAAAAATAGAGGATATCTTTTAAAATAATTCAGATCATAATGGAATAGCCTTCATTAGCGTAGCATGCATTTTTATTCCCATACATTAATGTATGAACACGTATGAATAGAAATGCAAACACTGTGGAGCGTGTAAAATTATGATGATTGATATCATTGGTGGTAGATATGAAATCTCAAATAAATAAATAAATAAATAAATAAAAATAACAACCGATTACATTTTCAAGGCTTGGAAATGCAGCTCTGTAATTGGAATGGAATCACGGATGCATTTCAGATTTGTGATAAGGTGAAATTTTCATGCATGCAAATGGAGTCGTCCTGGGCACGAAGCCTCGGCTCTGGGCCTTATTCCATTTCTCTTTCTCTCGCTCTCTCTCACACACACACACACACACACAACACAGCAGTGTGTGAAGATCTCTCTGTTTCTCTATTTGTTTGTTTGTCTTTTACACATTGGTTTGTTCTGTGTGCCCTGTATGAATTTCATTTAATGTCAATCTCCTGTCACTTCCCATCAGAAATCAGTCAAATGTCAGCGGCTCTCCTGCCACGCTGCCTTGTTTATTTTCCAGTGTCCTTCCCCAATGCACATCTACAGGCTATGGCTCCAGCGTCTGCCTGATTTGAATTATAAGTTGGAGAAGCTTGAGATATCTTTGCTCTAGGTGCATATAAATCAGCGTTCCTGACATTGCGAGTGGCGGGCATCAGTGAGCAGACAGCTGTTCTGTTCGTACACCTCTTTCTCTGTCTGTCTCTCTCTCTTTCTCACTCATATACACTCATAGAAACACTTGTGTTTTTTATAGCGTCAGCGTGAGAGGTCATACATGTCAGTCACCCAGAGGAAACCCATGCAGACACAGGGAGAACACACCACACTCCTCACAGACAGTCACCCGGAGGAAACTCACGCAGACACAGAGAGAACACACCACACTCCTCACAGACAGTCACCTGGAGGAAACCCACGCAGACAGAGGGAGAACACACCACACTCCTCACAGACAGTCACCCGGAGGAAACCCACGCAGACACAGAGAGAACACACCACACTCCTCACAGACAGTCACCCGGAGGAAACCCACACAGACACAGAGAGAACACACCACACTCCTCACAGACAGTCACCCGGAGGAAACCCACGCGGACACAGGGAGAACACACCACACTCCTCACAGACAGTCACCCGGAGGAAACCCACGCAGACACAGGGAGAACACACCACACTCCTCACAGACAGTCACCCGGAGGAAACCCACGCAGACACAGGGAGAACACACCACAGTCGAACCCACAACCTCCAGGTCCCTGGAGCTGTGTGACTGTGACGTTAACCTGCTGCGCCGCTGTGCCGCCTTTGTTGAGGATTTTGTTCAATGTGAATTTCAATAAAAAAAATTTCTGCTTTATTCATAAGTAGTTATCGATAATAAAATAGAACATAAGGATTGCATACATGTCTAGATATATCTCAAATCTAATCCCCAACATAACCACAACCTTAATAAGAGTAACACGAAGGGAAGGCTTCTGTTTAAATAAACAACACAGATTTTATAAAAAGCTTTAAATCAGTTCTGGTGAATTTGCTGGGGCTCCTGGTGCTAGCCCTGTTTCTCCTCTTTAGGTCGAGACGATATTGCACTGAAAACGTATGAAAGCAAACAGACAACAGTTAACAGCATTAATGTGTGTTTACTGTGTGCATCAGCTTCAGATGCATTAATATGATCATTTATCATCATTGTCTGCGCATCTGACCTTGAATAATCAATATAATTTCTCTACTATTGCAAACAAAGGAAACAAACAGCCCCCCCCCCCCTGAAAACCCCCCACCGCTAGTGTCCAGAGGTGAAAAAGACTGCGTGTGGCGGACAGACTGACGGAGAGAAAAACCACATACCTACCACAGGCTGTGGTGTTTCCAGCCTGTCAAACACTCATCCGGCCCACTTTCAGCCCAAAGAATGGGGAGATTCCCTCTAATCCCCAGCTCAGGCTGAACCCTGCTCATGCCCTTCCATTCGTCCATTCATCAACCCCTGCGTCCACACAAACAGCCTGCCTTTAGTCTTTGTGTTTATGCGATCTCTTTGGCCACGTTCCACCGCGTTCAGGTTCTTTCACTGGGCCTCGGCCCAATAAACTATGTGCTGAGTGCACAGTTGCAGCTGGAATCTTAAGTTTCAATTTAGGAATGCAGCAGTCCCACATTTTATTTTCCTGTGTGGATTCATGGGCCTTACCTCCGGGCAGATGCAGAGTAAAGACCTGAGGATGATACTTATTCCATAAAATGTTTATATAAACCTGTAACTGTTACGTAATGATGTCATGCAGTCTCACGTAATACGGCGTACAGTCATTACGTGAGTCATTTAGGCACGGCGATAGGTGCGGTGGAAATTTGCTTCAAAGAATCAAAGAAATTGCTCCAAAAAAGAGTGACTTCAGTCGTGTGGAAAAAATATCAATATTCTATATATATATATTTTTTTTTACCTTGGTAAGTTATTATATTTAGTTGTTGAGGATTTTCATTCATTCGTTCATTCATTGTCTAAAACCGCTTATCCAATGCAACACACTAAACTACTCACAGTCACCCGGAGGAAACCCACGCAGACACAGGGAGAACACACCACACTCCTCACAGACAGTCACCCGGAGGAAACCCACTCAGACACAGAGAGAACCCACCACACTCCTCACAGACAGTCACCCGGAGGAAACCCACGCGGACACAGAGAGAACACACCACACTCCTCACAGAAAGTCACCCGGAGGAAACCCACGCAGACACAAGGAGAACACACCACGCTCCTCACAGACAGTCACCCGGAGGAAACCCACGCAGACACAGGGAGAACACACCACACTCCTCACAGACATTCACCCGGAGGAAACCCACGCAGACACAGGGAGAACACACCACGCTCTTATTTAAAAGTTAATAAAAGTTACAGTTGTTTACAAAATAAACAAAGGCTTTCACATTTATTTGTTGTTCCTTCTGAATGTGTTAAATAGTTAGATTTGTATGAAAATATATTGTTATATATAATAATTTAAATAAGAAATTAAATATATGATTCATTGAATATAATTAATGTTAATATGACATTTTTGTTGCAATAGTGCGTTCTTGAAATTAATAAAACTATTTTTCAGTGTTTTTTCATATCGTCAAGAATTGTCGTTATCGCCAAAATTCCCTGAAATATCGTGATATTATTTTAGGGTCATATCGCCCACCCCTACTGTCCAGTGTGTGTTCCTGCCTTGCGCCTGTCGGATAGGCTCTGAACCAACCACGACACTGAACACAACAAAGCCCTAACAGGCAGTGTGTATATCCAGCTATAGAGCTTGTAGCCGTTGTAGCCCAGAATGAGATATATACGATACAGGGTAGAGCTACCAGTCAATCACTAGGTGCTTTTTATTAAAACAAGAGTGTTTTATTTGAATTTGAGTGTATTGAATTGGAGCATGTTGATTTGTAGTTGAATGTACGTTATATTAACTTTATTCAGTGGCACTTTGAGTGTGGTAGAGACTGTGGGTCATGTATTGTTATGCTGTTTGTGTTAGTGAGTCTTTTATCAGTAATCAGTTTCTGACCACAGTGCTGCTATTGGCTGGGCATTGTTGGGGCGGACCATGATGCAGTGACTGGTAGTCCAGAGGTAATCCCATGGTGGTCATATATCTTTGATAGAGGTGGTGGTATCAGGGGCTATAATCAGCAACTGTAAAACTACATTGCAGTAAGTGTTTGATAAAATTGTCAAAGACTGTAGGCCCAGGGCAGAGGTTTTTCTAATAAACAGCCATCTCTTTGTGTTCCCTGGTCAGATTGGAGTAGAATAAGAGCCAGAACGCCTTCTGAAATTTCACTATGGGAATGTTCATTTCTCTAAGTGTTAGAAGAAATTGCAGAAAGCAGTTTTTTTGCGCTGTAGAAGCTGTTATGCTCCTGTGGTTTCTTCGTGGAACGCTATCGCAGATATCAACCACAGACGCTCAGTAGCAGACAGCGAATTCCCCGCAGTCTGCAGCGCTTGTTTCAATCTTATCAGCATCTTCATGTGTCACAGCACTTGTGTGGAGGTTTACCAGCATCTCTAATCTCTCATCAGATAAAGGAATACATTTAGCGGCTGTTTATTTACTGATTTTTTGGGCATGCAAAATTAGACGCCTAACTTCAGTTGAATTGTTTAAATGAGGGTGGCCAGATCACAGGTTTCCATCTTGTTTTCAAGGCCACATTTTGGCCGCTAAATATTTAAATTCTTTGTTTCTACGTTATGAAGATTTGCCTCTGTACTCTGTTTCTTTTTTCTCTTCTTCCCCTTCTTCTTCTTCTTCTCTCCCAGTCCCTGTCAGTCTCCTTTACCTTTTCCTAATTTTCTCCCACATTCTTGCATATTTTTCTCTTTCGTAATATTTCTCCATTCTTTTCTTCTCTATTTCTCTCTTCCTTTTTTCTTTCCACCCTGCTACACCCCGTCTGTCTCTCCTTCCCTGCTTCTCTCACCCTTTCTGTGTGTATCTGTGATTAGCGGGCTATGAACACACTCCAGCCCCCATGTACTGACCTTGGCTCAGAGCCAGGTCCTGTTTCCCGGGCAGCCGTTGCCGGGGGGGGGGGATTGCGCCTGTCAGGCCGGTCCGAGACTGCAATCCCACAATGACTTGCCCCTGTCCGTCACACCCCTATCATCTGTCCCCTAGGTTTGCTCCCTCACCTGGACGGGAAAAGGGTTTAAACACGGGCACACTCGGCCCTTTGGTGACGCAACATCATCTTTTTTCAGCAAAATATTAAAGTTCGTAATTCATGAAATCGGGAAAAGCACATTTCAAATGCAACAGCTTTCAGCCACGGTGCTGTACAATAAAAACAAATGTTTAAAAACCCAGCAAAGATCGGAAGCGTACATGAAAACAAATGAAAATATTAAAATAAATGTATAAATAAAAACTAAACAGATAAAAAGGTTATTACAGCAAGACAAATTAAAATATACAATCAAATAAACTAAATAAAATAACCCAACACTGATGACTGAAAGCTTGGTCTTTTAAATAGACACAAAAACTTGAGTCAAATAATCGTTTTTTTAAGTTTTAAAAAATAATTTTTAATTATTTATTACTTTAAACCTTTAAACCTCGACCGAGAGTGAGGGATATCCAGGAGCATTAGGATGGGGACCGTGGAGCAGGTCTGAAATATAGATAGGAGCCAGGCCATAGAAAGCTTTAAATACAAACAGTAACACTTTAAAATCAACTCTGTGTTTCACTGCTAACCAGTGCAGTGACCCATGTCCAGGGGTAATTCCCTCCCGTTTTCTTGGTACCAGTCAGGAACATAGCAGCTGCATTTTGGGGGCAGCTACAATCAAGACAAGCTCAACGGACAGATTCCTAAGTTCAGAGAGTTGCAATAATCAATACGAGAGGAGATGAAAGCTCCAGAACTACTGTTTCCAGGTCTTTAAAAGACTAGAAGCTTTTACGCTTTGCTATACTCTCACACCACTGTTAATTTGCTTTTAAAAATTAAGATCAGAATCATAAATAATACCCAGGTCATTAGCTATAGTTCTGACTGAATGAGGATTTTCAAAGATATCTGTTTAGTCTTGGTTTAATTTAAGAAAGTACTTGAACACTCATCACTCTGTATCTTTCAAACAGTTATAAATGAAGCGTAGAGAACGGTTTTCTCCTGGTTTAAAAGGAAGATAAAAAGCTGTGGAGCAGGTGGTGTCACAGTCACACAGCTCCAGGGGCCTGGAGGTTGTGGGTTCGATTCCCGCTCCGGGTGACTGTCTGTGAGGAGTGTGGTGTGTTCTCCCTGTGTCTGCGTGGGTTTCCTCCGGGTGACTGTCTGTGTGGTGTGTTCTCCCTGTGTCTGTGTGGGTTTCCTCCGTGTGACTGTCTGTGAGGAGTGTGGTGTGTTCTCCCTGTGTCTGCGTGGGTTTCCTCCGGGTGACTGTCTGTGAGGAGTGTGGTGTGTTCTCTCTGTGTCTGCGTGATTTCCTCCGGGTGACTGTCTGTGAGGAGTGTGGTGTGTTCTCTCTGTGTCTGGGTGGGTTTGCTCTGTGTGACTGTCTGTGTGGAGTGTAGTGTGTTCTCCCTGTCTTTGTGTGGGTGTCCTCCGGGTGACTGTCTGTGAGGGGTGTGGTGTGTTCTCTCTGTGTCTGTGTGGGTTTCCTCCGGGTGACTGTCTGTGAGGAGTGTGGTGTGTTCTGTCTGTGTTTGTGTGGGTGTCCTCCGGGTGACTGTCTGTGAGGGGTGTGGTGTGTTCTCTCTGTGTCTGTGTGGGTTTCCTCCGGGTGACTGTCTGTGAGGGGTGTGGTGTGTTCTCTCTGTGTCTGTGTGGGTTTCCTCCGGGTGACTGTCTGTGAGGGGTGTGGTGTGTTCTCTCTGTGTTTGTGTGGGTTTCCTCCGGGTGACTGTCTGTGAGGGGTGTGGTGTGTTCTCTCTGTGTTTGTGTGGGTTTCCTCCGGGTGACTGTCTGTGAGGAGTGTGGTGTGTTCTCTCTGTGTCTGCGTGGGTTTCCTCCTCTTTATGGAAGTGAATTATATCTAATCTCTTCAGAAATATCTTTTAATGAACTAATCAGTGGTAGGTAGAGTTTCATTGACGTTATATGCTTTAAATATTATTAGCGTTTCATGCTTCTTATTGTCAGAAACGATGTAAAACTATGCAAAGCAGTCTGAACTGTGCATAAATTCATAGAAATCTGTGGTATTTCTCTTGAAGCAGTAGTTTGACAGTCATTTATCCCACAGTAAGTGGGGCCCTTTAACCTGCAATGACAGTATAAGCAGCACAGTGCACAGTGTGTTTAGAGATGATGAACCAGGGGTGATTGATGATCTAATGGTCCCAGAGGAGCACACACACACACACCCTCCCCCACCCTGCCTCATCTCTCTCTCTCACTCTTCCTTACTTCGCCCCATCCCTCCATTCCTTCCCCTCTGCTCCGCTTGTCCTTTTCCAACTCTCTGGCAGCTGTCAGCACCAGGTCACACACAGCAAGGAAGCAGGACTATGTCTCTGATGGCTAAAGATCGGGGAGTGGTTCATTTGAGTGTGTTTTGTTTTGTTTTTTTGTCTCTTTACTAATGTCCAGCTTTAGTCATAATTTATGGTGATTGTTTTCACAGTTGATTAAATATTAAAATGGACTTTAAAAGTAGGTGATGTAAATAAATGCAAAATAAACACGGTGGGTTCTTTCTGGACGTGTGCATGTGTGTGTATTGTAAGTACAGTAGTGTGTAGTTTGCATGTTGACAGGTTTGTAGCAGCACTCAGGAAACATGGGTTTGTTGTCAGTGCAGTTTCAGTATCATCCGCACACCTCAGCTCTCTCCACAGTGTTGTACAAGTCAACAGAAAGACTCCAGAACATTGCGTTAGCACCTCACACTGATTTGTAGTGTTTGGAAGCTTGTTTTTTAACTGCCAGAGTCCCAGTGCCATCTCTCCAGGGTCGACGTTATTAGCGAAGCAGTTCATGTCGTGATTAACACGGACGGTGGCCTGGCAGCAACATAACAGGAGAAGCATTTCAGATTGATTCTACGAGGAACAACACTCCCACCGCCTTTGAATTCTCACCACCGTCATCATCATAATCATCATTAAAAACTGGTTAATAATATCTCGCATGTGTTTGTTTTTCTTTTTTTTTCCCTTTCTCTCCTTCTCTCCCAGTTTGACCATGGAGGATAGGAATTGTTGGGAGAGGTAAAGCCTTTAGAAATGAGAAGCAGCAGCTGCTCTGGGCTCCAGAGGGAGTTAATGTAGTTTGGGGGACACATCTGACTGCAGCGGCAGGCGGATTTTTACAGGCCTCGGGATTAGAACAGCTACAGAGTCTCTTTTATGGCAGGGAACCCGGAGTTTTAAAGGACCATACTGTGACCGATATTTAGACCTAAGCCCCAGAAGCTGATAACGGTCATGAAAGGGCAGTGTTTAGCCTCAGAAGAAAGGAAAGGGAAGGGTGTTTTTTTGGCGGCTAGACACCTTTGCTGGATAAACCGCTTGCTCACAGGTCTGCAATATGTAAACATGATTTTACCAGTTAAAATTGTGTAGGATTTGCTAATATTGCTAATAATAATATATAGAAATGCCTATATATAGACTTTATAGGGTTTGTATAATGAATTGTACAGCATTTTCATGTCTGTAAGAACAAACAGCTCAGTGTGGTACGGTGTGAATATGAAATTTGGTTTTATTAAGCAGTAGGACGTCTTGGAGCCGTGCAGAAGTGTTTCCCTGAAGTGATTTTGTTCTCCAAATGTGAATGAAGATACATTTAATTGTGTAAAACCTAACTAAGACAATGCAACGCAGCTGACAATGGCCATCAATCACAGTCCTAGCCAGAACAACACAATGACAGAGAGAAAAAACAGGACGGTCCAAATTAAGTGGCTGTGTTGTCATAAAAATAAAAATAACAAAGCAAAAAAAAAAATGAGGGTTATTACGTTAAACCCAAATGTTGCCTAGCAACTGCTTTTTGCTCTGGGAGGCTGATGTAGCACCTGGAAGGTTGGAGCTGAGAGTGACACTGATCCCATCCGCCACATCCTCACTGTAAACACACAGCTTCTTTTCTTTACAATGCTTCGGAGTTGTTAAGTGGAGCTAGTAAACACTCATAATCGGATGTCAGCCTAAAGACGTCGGTTTGATTTAGAAATCTGGTCACACTTTACTTCGGAAGCTCCCGTATGGCTTGCGTACACGTGCTTAAATCGTTAACACACTACGTGGTGAAATTCAGTTTAACGTTAAGTGTGCGTTTTAGTTAGGATTAGGTTTCATGTTTGGCTTTGATGTTCACGGATCTATGTGCATGTAAATTCAAGCAGTTTCCCACTTTCCCAAGATGCAGATGATTGGCCGAGACGCGTTGGGCATCTGCAGTTTGCTGTTTGACTTTAACACTGGAGTTACGAGGCTAATGTAATAGTCTGTGGCTCCCTAATAATAGATTTGATTGATGTTTAGCCTCTTTATAGCTTGCAGCTTATATGACTGTCTGTGAGGAGTGTGGTGTGTTCTCCCTGTGTCTGCGTGGGTTTCCTCCGGGTGACTGTCTGTGAGGAGTGTGGTGTGTTCTCCCTGTGTCTGCGTGGGTTTCCTCCGGGTGACTGTCTGTGAGGAGTGTGGTGTGTTCTCCCTGTGTCTGCGTGGGTTTCCTCCGGGTGACTGTCTGTGAGGAGTGTGGTGTGTTCTCCCTGTGTCTGCGTGGGTTTCCTCCGGGTGACTGTCTGTGAGGAGTGTGGTGTGTTCTCCGTGTCTGCGTGGGTTTCCTCCGGGTGACTGTCTGTGAGGAGTGTGGTGTGTTCTCCCTGTGTCTGCGTGGGTTTCCTCCGGGTGACTGTCTGTGAGGAGTGTGGTGTGTTCTCCCTGTGTCTGCGTGGGTTTCCTCCGGGTGCTACAGTTTCCTCCCACAGTCCAAAAACACACGTTGGTAGGTGGATTGGCGACTCAAAAGTGTCCGTAGGTGCGAGTGTGTGACTGTGTGTGTGTTGCCCTGTGAAGGACTGGCGCCCCCTCCAGGGTGTATTCCCACCTTGCGCCCAATGATTCCAGGTAGGCTTTGGACCCACCGCGACCCTGAACTGGATAAGCGTTACAGATAATGAATGAATGAATGAATGAATGATTCATCTGCATTGGTGTACCATGACATTTACATATTATTATATTATCTTTAACAGGGATTTAAATATCAGAAAGGTTTTGTCAAATTCACTCAGCTGTGAGTTCTGGTTTTAAGTTGAGGTTAAACTGAATGTTTTTATTAAAAATAAATAAATAAATACATAAGTTCGACCATCCAACTTTGTTGCTGGAAAGCTGTAGTTGTAATACGTAATATTTAATTAGCAATCATTTGCAAATTGCTCTGATGAAACCTTTTGAACTTAATTTATGTCCCATTACGTTTGTGGTTACGGCCTAATAACCCTGAGGTGCACACACACACCGCCTTTTCTCCTGGGAACTCTTCGCTCCCTTTTATGCATCAAAGGTTTTTTAAAAAAGTGTTTCTTAACAACGGGAGTTAAGGAAAAATTGATCGTTGGAGGGGACAGTTGACCAGTCGTGCTCCCCGTTTCTGCTTCAGTAATTAGAGGAGTGTCATAGCACTCAATTAGCAGAGCTGGCTAATAATGTTCTTAATGCTGTGATCTCTTTCCCCCAGGGTTTCGCAGACAGCCCTCATTATGGTGATCACTTGAGTGACAGTCGATTAGTGCCCCATGAAGGATTGTCCCCGACACCTTTCATGAGCGCCAGCATACTGGGTGAGTAGCCAAGGTGATTCTCACTCTGTAGCTCCTGAGAGAAAAGGAGACGTTTTGATTTATCTGCACTTCATATGCGCAGTGACGTAATGCTGCGTAGGGTATTGTCGTGGTTACGTTAAATGTGTTCGGTGTTGTCTATAAAATGGTACATTTCTGGTAAATGTTCACTACTGGGTGAGGTCAACTTGTGAAGCATATGATCATTATTTAATGCAAATAAATATCGCAATATTTAAATTAGTCAGAATCGTCCAACCGTAATAAAGGGTAATTGTAAAGTGCAGCCCCCAATCACCCCCTCCCCAACACCACCCCCACCCCGCCCACTCTCTTTCTCTCTTGACCCCCCACCCACCCTCTTTCCTGTGGTGCCTGTTCTCAGAAGTTGAACCCCACCCCCTTCAGGGTGGAAGTCACGCCATCAGTACAGTTTTCCATCACAAAAGACTGTCTTCTAGCCATCATCAGAAAAGCCAGCGGCTGCTTCCACGAGTGAAGGGGAAAGGTGGGGGAGGGCCACACAGGCGAAACAAGCAGATGTGCCAGAGATCATTTCTCACACAAACCAAAGTCAGGTCATAAGATTTCTGCAGAGGTGTGTGTGAAAGCGAGATGAACTCGACCGAGTTCCTCTTTTTGCTCCAAATATAATTCAGATCGTTTTCTGTCTGAATCGATGCAGGAGCTCGGCCTTTCGTCGTTGCGTCCTCTGCGATGGTCTGGTGACTGGCTGAATGTAATGGAAAGTCTGGTTTAAGAAACAGATGATTTGTTTAATTAGTGACTCATATTTCTCCTACTCAACTTGGATCAGTACGATCAGGAAAATAGAACATAGCACGTTCAGATTGGTGTAAAGTAATTGTTTTTTTAGAGCTATGCATATGATTTAATACAGATTTTAATGTGTTGTTTAAATTAGCAGGCCATGACCAAAATGCAGAAGCTGGTGATTAAAGTGCGATGAGTGTTAAAACCACAGGGTTTTTGTCTTCATCTGCCTCTTAATGCTTTGCTTTTCAGCGCTTTCCTGATTGGTCTCTTCAAATCTATAGGAACGCCAGTACTTTATGAAGATGGTGTGTTTTTAGGAACACGTTTTTCATTGTTGGACAGATATGTTGAAGAGATCTTAATTAGATGCTGTGACTCAGAGGAGATATTTAACAGAAATTGATTGATTGGGTTTGTGTGAACTGCGGGGCATTTATCTGGAGTGTGAGTGATGGATAATATTCTCGGAGGGTTGGACGTTGGCTCTCTCTCGCTCCCTCTCTCTCTATTTTTCTGCTCTCTCTTTCTCTCTCTCTCTTTCTCTATCTTCTCTCTTTCTTTCTGTATCTCTTCTCTCTTTTTCTATCTCCTCTCTTTCTTTATCTTTTTCTCTCTCTCTATCTCCTCTCTCTCTCTCTCTCTCTCTCTCTCTCTTTCTGTATCCCCTCTCTCTCTTTCTCTATCTCCTCTCTCTCTCTCTTTCTCTATCTATCTCCCTCTCTCTCTATCTTCTCTCTCTCTCTTTCTCATATCTTCTCTCTCTCTCTCTTTCTATCTGTCTCCTCTCTCTCTATCTTCTCTCTCTCTCTTTCTCATATCTTCTCTCTCTCTCTTTTTCTATCTGTCTCCTCTCTCTCTCTAGTATCTTCTTCTCTCTCTCTCTCTATCTTCTCTCTCTCTCTTTCTCATATCTTCTCTCTCTCTCTTTTTCTATCTGTCTCCTCTCTCTCTCTATCTTCTCTCTCTCTCTTTCTAGTATCTTCTCTCTCTCTCTCTCTCTCTCTCTCTCTCTCTCTCTCTCCTGCTCTGTTGTGATGTGTTAGCACATGACAGCTTTATGGGCTGCTGAACGTTGGCGCTTTGTAGCTTCGCCCTGGAGACTGGTTGCCATGCAAGGTGGCAAGTTTACGGATGAGGAGACCACCGAAACAAAATGTTATCTTTCTGCCAATTGATCCCTGGGTGTGCAAAGTGTGTGTGTGTGTATGTTTAAGGGGGAGGGGATGTTTGCTTCCTCAGTCTTGCGGATGTAATGCTAATTACGCCTGTAAGTAGCAAAATATGGAAATGTTGAGGAACAATGATGTGTCGGGGAATTAGACGATCTGATAGTGTGGCTGAATGGCTGGTGCTTATCTGGCCGGGATTGGACGATGAGCCACAGTCTTATCAAATTGAATTTCAGCAACAGTATCCGGGATTTACATGGAATTATGTGTTTTTTGGAGCAACCTCATTAAAACAACTCTCAGCCCAGACCCTGAGAGGTGTTACACAGTTAAAAATCACCACCGTCGCCACAGGCACTGCTCATTATTTATCCGTTTTATTATTTACCTTTATTTATCAATCATGCTTGAGCTGTTTAAAACAAAGCTACAGTAATCTAAGTGGATTATCTAAAGCCAAATCCCAACGGTCTGCAGTTTCTTTAAGGAAATACAAATCTTAGGATGTCATGGCTTTGTTTTCCTCCTGCAAATGTGTTGTGTGGGCTGCGGAACCTGAAATAAATCATTTGTTGCAGTTTTAGGGATAAAAAAAAAAGTGCTTTAGAGACATCAGTGCATTTTTAAGTTTAAGCCAGGTGCTTTTGTTTTCTAATACCTCTGTCTGGCTCCTGCGTTTTGCTAAGGTGGGAAATGAGAAAATGTTGCTCTTGCAAAAGTCCCTGTTTGATTTGCTTTGGAAGTTAACTCTTCAGAACTGCACATTAGTGGAGTTTGCACTTTATACTTTTTCAACTTTCGTTGAGAATGATGTAAACTGCAGAATTTTAAGAAAATCATCAGAGGAAATAGACAATAGACAGTAGTCATTTATTAGTGTGGAAAGGTGCTAACATTACATTAAGGAAATAAAAGTACCCCATCTTTCCTTCAGGAAGCCGTATGTTTATAATTACCATCAAGTGAATCGGGTTCATCTGGTAAAATTCAGTATATCAATACAGTGGATGGAAGTGAGTGAGTGAGTGTGTGTCGCCCTGTGAAGGACTGGCGCCCCCTCCAGGGTGTGTTTCCGTCTTGCGCCCAGTGATTCCGGTAGTTTCTGGACCCACTTGAGCTGGATAAGGGTTACAGACAATGAAATGAAATGAGTATCACAAGATGTACACTCTACACAGCACAGTATTTATTTGGGTTTGTTCTAATGTTGTAGCCTATATTTTTTTATACCAGCAGCTTCTTACCACAATAAATGGTTTACATTTTTTTGTAGCTTCTTAAAGGCTAAGCCCCAGCTCTATGAAAGTGTCAAACAAATAAATACAGTGGAGTTTGAGTTCCTAACTTGTGTTTATTGATAGTCAGAAAACATGTTATTTCTTACTAATTGAAGGAATAAGGTTTAAAAGACCGTTGCCCCTCTAATAGGCGTCTTGCCTGTGACGTAGACGGTGGACAACAACTCTAGAAGCTGCACTTAATTTAATGCAAAATGACGAAAAGGTGTGTTGTTTTTGGCTGCAATCATTCAATGTACAGTGGGACATCTGTGAACAAATGGCCCAAAGATCCCAAAATATCCAGAAAATGGACTAAATTTGTCCACTTTAAACGGGCACTTTGGAAAGGACCATCCGCTCACTCCGTTATCTGTAGCTCATTTCACTGGCGCTTTTCCAACAATATGGGCATGTAAGGACACCAACGAAAGGTGTTCAAGAGCCTCTGTAACATGGAGGTAAACAGGGTAAGGACACTCACTTCGCCTGTTTTAGTTGGTGTTAGTTAACGTTAGCTTGACTCGCTAAACTCGGTGTCTCAGATTATACTCGGCTACGTAGCTGCATTACGGAGGTTTATAGTGTCGGATGAATTCGAGTTCGACTTCGATCACATTTACAAGAATAACGGTACCTCTACATTTGAGTTTAGCTTATTGCTAGGCTATTGTCATGAATAATGTTGGTTATTTAGCTAGATACTGTCATAACAGTCAGTCATAACGGTGTTTTACCGCGGCGTTGTTCAGCTGTTGTCCACCAGTGACGTCACGGTCGCGTTCAAGAATTTCCGTAGCGAGCTCGGGTTTTTCCGTCAATTTAATAAAATTGTCAGTTTTAAAGCAAATAAAGCTGCTGTTTTCATTTTAATTCATACTTATATCTGTCAGTAACTACAATAATGTGGAATATTCATGGAGGTCCATTAAGTGGTGCTTAGCCTTTAAGACTTTACTGCACCTATTTGAAAGAAAACTTGTAGACAACAAATTCTACGGTCCAAAGACTGTCCGGGGCAGAAAGAAAGCCTGAAGGCCAATGGTTTCCCTGGTTGTATTGTTTCTCTTTTCCCTGCATGTGTTTTCTTCTTATGTTTCATTGCGAGTGCTCTTTAATGACCTCGGCAAGGCTGTAAGTTTGACCTGATTCCATCTTTTACCCACCGTGAAGTATGGCATGTTGAAAGCAGCTTGGGGTTAGTGGAGGTCACCCATTGTGTATGATAATGAACCTGGTACAGTGTTTTAGTGCGAGGCAGATGGCTGGTAATGACTGTTTATTTGACATAACATTTTAATTAGGGTAACCACCACAGTTCGCTGTGTGTCTTGAATAATGGAGATTCATTTAAAAGGTCGTCTTTAGTTCAAGTGCGTTTTAATGGTTCCGCTGCAGTCTGCGTGAACTGAGAAAGGAGGACACGTTTTTATCAAGCGTGGTGTTTCAAAACAAAGACCTTCTAGCTGATGAGAACCCATGCGAGTGAAATGATTCCTTTTATAAATACATGTTACTGTAATATCTACACTAACGTGTTCGACACGTGCGCTCTCCGGGGGGCGAGAGGGGTGGGGATAAGTGGATTTCAGGCTGAACTCTTATGGGCAAAGTACCAGATTGTAGTTCCATTGCTACACATCGCAGCTCTGTCACAGTCAGGACTAGAGTGACCTAATTGGCTGATTATCTATCTCTCTTTATAGCTGATGATATTAGTAGTGTCTATATGACACCAGACACAGCTCAACCCTCCTCACCACTGTCCTCTAAAGATGTCATAAGTTACATCTTCGGTTTAGAAGAAATTTGATCTTGTCATGATTTGATAGTAGTTTGACACGCTTACGCTGCCCACAAGCGTACACATTGGAGCGGTCTGTTTATTAGTATCGGATTCATTAATTATATATAAGGTTATATCAATATATATCAGTGTTTTGAAGCAGTGGATATAGTTATATCACATATAAAATTAGCTCTCAAAACCTATGAATACAATGACTCTTAAGGCCAAAACCTACTTCATACAAGAACGCAACGTCTGGCCATACACACAGTCCCGCTGTACGTTACCGTGGCAGTTAAAACCCGTAGTACTCACGGGGTGAGAGAGGACAAAGCTTTCTGCTGAAGGTTCGTGTTTTCCTGTTTCGCTGCTGGTGTCGTCACAGGGGTTAGAGGTCAGCCAGTCTGGGGCTCACGTGCGGTCGGCTTGCTCCAATCCTCTTACCCAGCTTCCACCTCACCCACTAGCCCACGCCTCCACACGTGTCTCGGCACCGATTACAGCCCCGGCCCGGCTCCCTGACTCCAAACAGCCTCACCCCGCACCGCAGATTAGCCGAGGCACCTAGCCTAGCGTGACGAAACGAGCCATGTGGAACGGTGTTGACCCCAATTAATTACGTCTCCCTTCATCATCATTTCAAAGTGATGTTCTAATGCACATCGAGGGGGTGGGGGGTGGGGTACGTGTTCATTAGCGCTCGGACGTGATCACACGTTAGCATGTTTATGCGAGTTTAATCAAGCAAGGGACTATATGTGTCTCTGGGTCTTATGTTTGAGGGCGGGTGAACGGGGCGTAAGGGAGGGGCAAAGCGTGTGTATGTTTGTCCTGTAAGGTCGGGAGGTGTTGCATAATGATGACTGTGTTTGAGTAGATGTTTTAAGCAATATTTAATAAGGCTTAATCCAGCTTTAGATTAAAGAGAAATCTGCATGCAGATCGAAAATCCTGCCTCTTCAGCGAGGCCAGTATTTACTGGTCAAACAGATTACGATCACAAAAGACAAATTGGTTTAGTCTTTTGTTGACATTCCAGGCTTGGGCCGGAACAGTTGGCCCAAACGCTTGCCCCAGCATTAAGACTCGATCAGTCAATAACTTGGAGCGATACAAGCGTTTTAAATTGAACGCACAAAAAAAAAAGAGCACACAGTTTTAAAACTTTATTGTAGCCCTTAATCTAGCTGAAGCCAGGGGTGGGTTCTGGTGCCTGAGCACACAAAGGAAAGCCTTGGGTGCACGGGAGGGGAATAATGTGCTTAGCTGGCCGGCCTGACACGGAAGAAGGTCATGGGCTCTATATGTTCAAAGAGGAACCACTTTTTTTTTTCTTTTTTGCTGCTGGAAGACACGCTTGCACAATTTGATGTGTGTCATACATTGCTAATAAATGCAAAGGTCTTGCGAATCGCTAAATAAAACCTACTTAGACCTTTCTGTGTTTGGTTACACGTTATATACCCCACTGTTTACCTGTCTCCACCGTCTACCTTCTATTACAGCTACCGTTACTCTCAGTTTTTCAAAGGAAGCTCCACTGAGGTCTTTCCAAACCTCCAAAGTTCAGTCCTGGGAGTTGTGTTCGCTGAAGTATGCGCTACTTCTCTCAGAAAGCTTTAAGCAGTGTGTAATGTCAGTCGCTGTTTGGTTTGCCTTCTGCTTCTTTGTTTGTACGTTCTTAGCTCGGACTGGAAATTGAACAGGCTGGTCTCTGAGTTTTGCACAGTGTTGTATGAATATGCGTTGTGTGTGTGTGTGTGAGAGAGAGAAGCCAAAAGAGAGATGAAGAAGGGATTCTTTCTGGACTCCTGGCTCTTGCTCTGATGGCACTGTGGAGTTACAGCTTCATGTTCGAGCCCTGGATTTACGTGCCCAGTCACACTAATGGCTCAGCATCAAAGACAGAGAGAAACAGAAAGTTGGAGAGGGGAGAGGATATTACAAGGACATTTCTGGACTTCCTTTTAGCTAAGAAAACAGAAATTCACTTTCTTTTCTGCTGTTCTGTTCTTCTGCAGCTGAGTGTGTCCGTCATGAAAGACTTCAGCTGGTTTAGATTAGTCAACATAATTTAGTTATCTAAAAGTGTCTGTGTGTGTACGTGTACTTTGCTGACATGCATTTGTGTGTGTGTACGTGTGTGTATGTGTGGGTGTGTGTGTCCAGCATTTTGGGCCATGTGCCTCAGTGTTGTATTTTTAACACTGCTGACTGGCCCTGTGAAAATGCTCACGTTTTTGCGGCCTGCCACACAAGCCACTGTGTTGTATTAAAATAATCTGCTTATTAATAGGAAAGTCATGGCGCACGCGTACACACACACACACACACACACACACATCCATGCTCAACTGACTCCCCCTTGCTCTCTTTTAGATTGACTCAATGAGGCTGTAATTATTTCCACTAGCACACGCGTCCCGTACGGACCTTCCTTTAGCTCGGTTAATCAGCGCTGATCTCAGAAGGCCTTCCTGTTGTTCACTAACATCCTGGGAGTTTGTCCTCAGAGTCTTAAACGTGTGAAATATATTAGTTAACAGTGTAACTCAGCCTGGGAGACTCTGCTCCACACCTGGGGGAGTGTGAGACTGTGAGACGGCTGGCTCTGAATGATGGGAATATGTTTGTACTGATTTAACTATTGCTCTGATGTCGTCTGAGAAGATCTAACACGGTCAGGACACGGACAGACCTCGTTACTTTCAGTTGAACAGCGATGTGGAGCCACGGTGCTGTTAGGTCAGCCAACAGATTATATTCATTCATTCATTCATTATCTGTAACCGCGGGAGGAAACTGGAGCACCCGGAGGAAACCCACGCAGACACAGGGAGAACACACCACACTCCTCACAGACAGTCACCCGGAGGGAACCCACGCAGACACAGGGAGAACACACCACACTCCTCACCGACAGTCACCCGGAGGAAACCCACACAGACACAGAGAGAACACACCACACTCCTCACAGACAGTCACTTGGAGGAAACCCACGCAGACACAGGGAGAACACACCACACTCCTCACAGACAGTCACCCGGAGGAAACCCACGCAGACACAGGGAGAAAACACCACACTCCTCACGACAGTCACCCGGAGGAAACCCACACAGACACAGAGAGAACACACCACACTCCTCACAGACAGTCACCTGGAGGAAACCCACGCAGACACAGGGAGAACACACCACACTCCTCACAGACAGTCACCCGGAGGAAACCCACACAGACACAGGGAGAACACACCACACTCCTCACAGACAGTCACCCGGAGGAAACCCACGCAGACACAGGGAGAACACACCACACTCCTCACAGACAGTCACCCGGAGGAAACCCACGCAGACACAGGGAAACAGATTATATACAATAAAGAATGTAGAGCTACAAAGACCGTTTTAACGTTAGTACAGTAGTGATACTACGTCTCACATCGTGATTCGTGGTTAGAGGCCTATTAAAGGAAACAGAGATGGCGGGTTTCTAGAAAAATGTATGACTCATTTGTTTGTCAGATGGTGGTGTTAGAGTCATCTTTTTAAATCACTACTCATTCATGTTAAAAAAACATTGATATTTCCCAAAAAAAAGAAAATAGATTCCTTAATAATGAACTAATGTAGTCTCTGAGGTTTTGTTCCACACCTGCGGAGTGAGAGATGCCTTTCATCCCTCTATCCCCTCCATCCCCTCCCTGTTAGAGGTCTAGTGCCTGGTCTGCCACCTTTAACCTCAGTGTTAGCTTAATGGCCCTCTCTGAGGATTCGTATGGAAAAGCGCGGCCTCGAGACTGGTTGACAACGCGCGGTTACTGTCGAGTGTTATTTCCCTTGCTGGAAGTGTTTGTTTGGATGCGCTTTTTTGTCCCGCTAGCATTGCAGATGCATAGCCCTAGCAACGGTCGTCAGGGGAGGACGCTCCGCGGAGATTCAGACCAAACTAACACTCAGAGGAGAGGAGGCCTCGAGAGAGAGAGGCTCAGGATGATCAGGAAATGTTTTAAAAACTCGTTCACTTCGTTCATCTGAGGGGGGGGGTGTAGTGGGGAGTAGTAGTGAACAGTCGTGAATATGACTGACTATACCATTACACTAGTGAGCTGCAGTGTACGCTCAGGTATCGTCAAGAGGGCTTCTAATATTTTATTGAATGTGCGTACTGCTGGAATAAACATCATTCTGATTAAGTTAACCCATTCAGTTCTGTGTTGTACCTTAATATTAACTGTTGTCATATAATGTTTAACCACATTTTTTTTCCTAAATGAAAATAGGTGCCTGCTAATAGTCGCGTTGGTTGTCTACCGTCAGCTTTGTAGTAGCTTCCAGGGTTTGTAGCTGAATGGAATATTAGCGAGTACTGGGTTAACGTGAACTGTGTTGTAGAAGCAGTAATATCACTGAAGTGAAGCCTAAAGGCAATGGGAAAGGTTCAACCAACCTTTCTAACCAAAGAACATTTTTATAACATTCAGAAGATGTTTTCTCAGCATTTGCCAGCTCTTTAGTCTCTCTCTGTCTCTCCCTAAAAACAGGTCTAACGTTTTTACGAAGCCTTGGTCTGATATGCTAGGATCGATCTCTCTCTCTCTCTCTCTCTCTCTCTCTCTCTCTCTCTCTCTCTCTCTCTCTCTCTCTCTCTCTCTCTCGTCTCTTCTCTCTCTCTCTCTCTCCTCTCTCTCTCTCTCTCTCTCTCTCTCTCTCCCTAGAAACAGGTCTAACATTTTTACGAAGCTTGGTCTGATATGCGCAGCAGGTAGTGTCGCAGTCACACACAGCCTCCAGGGGCCTGGGAGGTTGTGGGTTCGATTCCCGCTCCGGGTGACTGTCTGTGAGGAGTGTGGTGTGTTCTCCCCGTGTCCGCGTGGGTTTCCTCCGGGTGCTCCGGTTTCCTCCCACAGTCCAAAAACACACGTTGCAGGTGGATTGGCGAAAGTGTCCGTAGGTGTGAATGTGTGTGTGTCTGTGTTGCCCTGTGAAGGACTGGTGTATTCCCCGCCTTGCGCCCGATG
>NC_089819.1:51849341-51851841 GCF_029633855.1 Hoplias malabaricus
ACACACTCTATCAGATTTCTGTCTCTCTCTCTCTCTCTCTCTCTCTGTCTCTCTCTCTGTCTCTCTTTCTCTCATGCACTCTCTCTCTCTCTCTCTCTCTCTCTCTCTCTCTCTCTCTCTCTCCCCCCTCTCCCCCTGATTCAGGTTCAGATAGCTTTATTTCGATGACTCTTATGAGAAGTTTTGCCAAAGCATTACAGCAAAAAAAAATGACAACAAAAATCCAAAAGAAAACAATTGTAAAGCAATGCTAATTACAAAAGAATAAAGGTATTTAATAAAATAAAAGTTCTGACAAAATTAATAAAAAGATATTTATAAAATAGTGCTCCTCCTGCTACAGACCTGCCTTTAATTTTTTGAAAAATCGTGACGGCAAAGTTTTGAATGAAAGTCTAGTTTGACTTCATTGGTCTGGTTTGTTTCCCCTTTTTTTATTTAAAATAATAATAATAATTAATAACATTGCACACATCACTGCTAGGTTTTTATCGTTTCCAATTTCAGTGAAAGTAAAAAATACTTAAAATTGTCAGCCACAGTTAACGAAATCCAGTTTGCACCGTTCCCCTTGTTTCACTCTGTGTCTGACTCTCAGCAGGTCACTCTTTAGTTTAAACAGTGATATCCTCCAGGGCTTTAACACCGCTCCGTCCCAGAGGTCATCTTTGATCCGTATTCATTTTATTAGATCCCTCGCTCCTCTCTGAAGTGTCCCGCTCTCTCGCCGTTCTGATGTTGAAGAAGACGTCGACTCTGATTAGCTCTTCGTTATTTCAATAACGAGACGATGACTCTTCTTAAGGAGTCTGTTTCATTCTTTCCTTCTCACTCCTCTTTATTTGATTCCACTTTTTTTTACCTCTTTTTAAACCCATCCTCTCTTGCTTTTTTTTAATTGATCCGTTCATTCCACCTAATGACTAATTACATATCAGAGTGCATCAGCAAAGACATTCATCATCGTACAACGTAATAATCAATGACATTTCAACAAAAGAAAAAATAAATATGCAAATAAGAGCTCATTAACATTTGCGCTAGCTGTTTGAATAATGCCTCTGCTGACAGGGCTATAATTAACAGAAATTGATGCTGAGCTGGGTGCGTGCGTGCGCATATGTGTGTGTGTGTGTGAGGGAGAGACACACACACACACACACACACACACACACACAGAGTATGTCCCTATACGTTAATTGTTGGCTCAGTGTGGGCCGTCCTCTCTCTGCGGTAAACTCGCTGAGGGAGGAGCCCAGTTGAGCAGGCGGCGCTATTTGGCAGCACGCCCCTGACCCGTCAGGCGTCCCAGCCGTGCTGACTTTATTTACCGTCAAACGGAACATCAAAAAGCCTGGGAAACGGCAGAGATCCACACAAACTCTTCAGACACGGAAACAAAAGTAACCCTGAAAAAACACAACAGACAGTGAGTGAGTGGGAGTTGCTTCGGATGACATTGTACTCCTCTGATTGTTTGAGTGAGACAAAGTCGTGTCAGAGCTCTTTGTCGTCGTGCTCACAGACAATAACGCTAACGCAGTGACACACGTTATTCAGAGAGGCTCATTATCTGAACCCTAGTTGTGTGTAACGGCTCCATCGCGGTCGGGCTGTATGGCAAAAATAATATCAGCATTTTCTGATACTCATTTTTCAGAAGATCAAGGCAGAGTCAAGGCAGACAGGTAGTGAAGCCTTTAACACCATTATGAAGGCAAAGTAATTGATAAATCAAGAAATAATTATTGACTCATATCCATTATTAATCCATCCATCCATTATCTGTAATCCTTATCTGTTCAGGGTCACAGTGGGTCCAGAGCCTACCTGGAATCATTGGGCGCAAGGCGGGAATACACCCTGGAGGGGGCGCCAGTCCTTCACAGGGCAACACACACACATTCACTCACACACTCACACCTGCGGACATTTTTGAGTCTCCAATCCACCTACCAATGTGTGTTTTTGGACTGTGGGAGGAAACCGGAGCACCCGGAGGAAACCCACACAGACACAGTGAGAACACACCACACTCCACACAGACAGTCACCCGGAGGAAACCCACGCAGACACAGGGAGAACACACCACACTCCTCACAGACAGTCACCCGGAGTAAACCCACGCAGACACAGGGAGAACACACCACACTCCTCACAGACAGTCACCCAGAGGAAACCCACACAGACACAGGGAGAACACACCACACTCCTCACAGACAGTCACCCGGAGGAAACCCACACAGACACAGGGAGAACACACCACACTCCTCACAGACAGTCACCTGGAGGAAACCCACGCAGACACAGGGAGAACACACCACACTCCTCACAGACAGTCACCCGGAAGAAACCCACACAGACACAGAGAGAACACACCACACTCCTCACAGACAGTCATCCGGAAGAAACCCACACGGACACAGGGAGAACACACCACACTCCTCACAGACACTCACCCGGAGGAGACATGCACCCACCGTTCCGCCCCCATGTATTA
>NC_089819.1:51856841-51886841 GCF_029633855.1 Hoplias malabaricus
GACAGTGCTACAAACCTAAACAACCTAAGTGTTAGAAACATGTTTCTGTGGTGATTCAAACAGTGAGTAAAAACGTACAGACATGTTACACTTCAGCAGCGTACAAACAACAGCTGTTATTCTCCCTCAAACACACCGTTCCACCTTAAAAGATGCAGAGCTTAGAGCTGAGTTTCCCCAAAGTTGTAAACGTTCCCTTTATGTAACGTGGAATATATATATATCGCTCTGATGTGTTTATGCGTATGGTCTTCCATCTAACTGAAGTGTGTGTGTGTGTTAGTGTGTGAGCGCACGTGCGCGTGCTGAGGTAAGGTCTGCTGTAAGCGGACCTGCTCACGTCCACACCTGGACGGTTCCTCCACGCTCCTTGCAGAAGGAATGATAAATTCTCTTTGGGCTCTATCCGTCATTTCCCTCACACGCTCCCTGCTCTTCCCCTGAGAGCGAGAGTGAAAACCACTGTCATCGACAAGCATCTCTGCGCGGCGGAGTGGAGGAATATTGCTTCATCTGGTGTGTTTCTCAGAGCGGGGCCGATAGCACGGCTGTCTGAGGGCTGTGCTGTGATAGCGCCGGCTCGTGGGAGCTGTTTAACAAAAGCTCTGCTTAAACCATGGGAGGTGTCGAGGTTGAGGAAATTTGTGCAGCATTGCTTCCTTGTTTAGTTTTTTAAAGGTATTTCTGTGTACTCGCGCTTCAGGAAATGTTACTGTGGAACAAAGGAAGAGCTGCACATCTGGGTGTCCCCAAACCTTTGACGGGCCCTCTGTGTAAAAACCGCTGTGTCTCCTCACTTCTCATCCGTGCACTGAGATCGCTTCTGAATCACAAGACTGAGGAGTTTCCCTTTCGGTTTCACTTCTTCCTTCAGGTCGTTCCATGGCACTAGCGGGACTACCCCACTACCCCAGCCGTGGAGAGACTTGAATAGCTGCTGCGTGAGGTCAGGAGACGCCCGACGTCCATTGAGATTTAAGATTAAAACCCGGAAACACTCGAAGACCCACTTTTTCGTCAGTGTATCACTGTCACGTTGAAGTCTTTGCCTCGTCAAAACACACACTAGTGTATGCTCTATGGCTCATGTGTCTCCTCTGTGGCTCATGTGTCTCCTCTGTGGCTCATCTGTCTTCTCTACGACTCAAGTGTATACTCTATGGCTTGTGACTGCTCTGTCGTTCTTGCTTTTTCTTTTGTCTCTTTAGTCCGTTCTGTGGCTCCTGGCTCTCCTCTGTGGCTCGTGTGTCTCCTCTATGGCTCATGTGTCTCCTCTGTGGCTCATGTGTCTTCTCTACGACTCGAGCGTATACTCTATGGCTTGTGTGCCTGCTCTGTCGTTCTTGTTTTTTCTTTTGTCTCTTCAGTCTGTTCTGTGGCTCCTGGCTCTCCTCTATGGCTCGTGTGTCTCCTCAGTGGCTCCACTTTGCTCTGGCTGCTGTGTAGTGGCAGGGCTGTGTCCCCCGTCAGTCCTGTTTCTTAAAGCGCTCAGACGAGGCCCCATTCATCATCCTCTCTCTCTGCCTGCCACTGTGTGTGTGTGTGTGTGTGTGTGTGTGCAGCTGAGTGCAGGGGGGGGGTATTGATCAGCAGTAGCAGTAGCAGCAGGCAGGGCAGGGATGCAGGGATGTGATGAGAATGATAAAAGTGCAGGATTGGAGGCTCAGGAGGACACAGCTAATCACTGACCTCTACTCCCACATCCTGAAGATCATCCTCAAGTTCATCTGGAGCAGCACTCTCCAATTAAGTCCTCTTTTATCTTCTCCATGTTTTCTTTCCTTTCTTTCTTTCTTTCTTTCTACCTCCCCCATTTGTGTGTGTTCATTACAGCTGTGTGTTTGTTGGCCTCTCTTCCTCTTCAGCTCCAACAGCTTGGCACAAACATTTGCCACTAACACTTAAACAAATTGTAATAGTGTTGGACAAGCTGTCTTACATTGTTGATTTTGTACATTCCACAAGTCTCTCTCTCTCTCTCTCTCTCTCTCTCTCTCTCTCTCTCTCTCTCTCCAGAAGAACACTGAGCCATTTTTTTCTTTTCATGTGGAAATAACATTTTTGCCTAACGACTCCTACAGCCCTAAAAGTGTTGTGATTATGGTTTATTATTGCTGTGATTACCTGATTCATTTTTGCATCCTCGCCATCCAGGACATGAACAAAGCAGGATAAAGCACAGCCCATGTGCCCCCCTTTGGTTGAGCTGCTTTTCTGGTTGTTTTGATTTCATTTATCTTTTAAATTTAACAACAATTTACAAATTTAAAATAGATTTGTTGCTAAATTACGACCGCCATGTACTTCGACACTGAACCGAGGAAAGGTTGAGGTTTTTCTGCTAATGTAATACATTCCTGACGTAACACATTGTTATAAATTTCCAATGCAGCAAATAAAAGTGTTAAACGTACTATCTATACATTTAAGTTTTAAAAAGAATGACCTGGGGTTAGGGGTTCGAGGTGTGAGTGAATGTGTGAGTGTGTGTTGCCCTGTGAAGCACTGGCGCCCCCTCCAGGGTGTATTCCTGCTTTGCGCCCAGTGATTGCGGGTAGGCTCTGGACACACCGTGACCATGAACTGGATAACGGTAACAGATAATGAATGAAACCTTTGTTATCCAAAGGTAGGCTGGAAAGTAAGCAGTGTGTGTGTGTTATTGGAGATTTATTAGGGTGAGAATAAGGACAGTCGTTGCATAAAGTATTTACAAGGTGTCTGAATTTATCCTCACTCATGCCGCTGCTGTAATTTTTGTTTATGCGCTGCGTGTGTCCACAGCGGTAAGGAGAGTGACCCTTGGGAGCAGTTGTTAGTGCTGGGTGACCATGCATGCTGGCGTTTAACTGTTTAACGTGTGTTTACCGTCCAGCTCCTGAGGGACGCCGCAGCGTTGATGGAGTTAACGTCCCCTGACGTCTCCAGCGCATGGCTGCCTCCTGCCACGGATCTGGGGCTGGAGCTGTGTTTGAGTTAGGTGGCAGGGACAGACAAAGAGGATGTTTTTTATGAACCCTGCTCCGCTCAGGGTTTGAAGCAGCAACACTGCCTCATGAATTATTCAACGTGGACAGAGAGCGTGTAACTAAACACATGCTGTAGATGAATATTTCAATGCTGGACCTAAGTGTGTGTGTGTGTGTTTGGGGGGTGGGGGCGGGTGTGGAGGGCAACAGATTAAGATCTTTTTTTTCCTTCCACACAGTAAGCCAGTGTCTGGCTGGATGAAATGTTTTTGATTCATAACTAGGGGTGGATTTATTGGCAACAGTGTACTATTCTGTATATGTGGCAGGAGGCTCAGTCACCGTTATTTAGACTGACCACCAATGGAAGTTTTAAACATTTACAAGGCAACAAACTCTTATGTGGTTGTGACAAATTCACGTAGATGAAATAAAGCAGTAGACGCATGTATCGAGATGTCTTTACTGCTGCTGTATCGCCTGAAGCGGGCAGCAGTCAGCTGTGTTTTCTAAGTGTGCAAGGCCTTGAAGAAATATTTAGAACAGAAATGCCCAAGTGTCTGTGAACAGGGTGAAAATACTCCCAATGTTTTCCCTAAAAAACTGCTTTTATTACAAGAAGCGCCATTTGTGGTTCACCTGAGTAGCTCAGGAAGTGAGGTGTGAGTGAATGTGTGTGTGTGTGTTGCCCTGTGAAGCACTGGCGCCCCCTCCAGGGTGTATTCCCGCTTTGTGCCCAGTGATTCCTGCGATCCAGAACTGCATAAACAGTCACAGACAATGAATGAATGAATGAATAAATGAAACCTTTGTTATCTAAAGGTAGGCTGGAAAGTAAGCAGTGTGTGTGTGTTATTGGAGATTTATTAGGGTGAGAATAAGGACAGTCGTTACATAAAGTATTTACAAAGTGTCTGAATTTATTCTCACTCATTCCGCTGCAGTAATTTTTGTTTTCCAAATGTTTTCCCTAAAAACCTGCATTTTATTACAAGAAGCACCATTTGCGGGTCGCCCTAGTAGCTCAGGAAGTGAGGTGTGAGTGAATGTGTGAGTGTGTGTTGCCCTGTGAAGCAGTGGCGCCCCTTCCAGGGTGTATTCCTGCTTTTGCGCCCAGTGATTCCTGCGATCCTGAACTGCATAAGCAGGTCACAGACAATGAATGAATGAATGAATGAATGAATGAAACCTTTGTTATCTAAAGGTAACAATTGTTTTCCCAACGTTTTCCCTAAAAACCTGAATTTTATTACAAGAAGCGCCATTTGCAGGTCGCCTGAGTAGCTCAGGAAGTGTGAGTGAATGTGAGAGTGTGTGTGTTGCTCTGTCACAGGTCAATGAATGAATGAATGAATGAAACCTTTGTTATCTAAAGGTAACAATTGTTTTCCCAACGTTTTCCCTAAAAACCTGAATTTTATTACAAGAAGCGCCATTTGCAGGTAGCCTGAGTAGCTCAGGAAGTGTGAGTGAATGTGAGAGTGTGTGTGTTGCTCTGTCACAGGTCAATGAATGAATGAATGAATGAAACCTTTGTTATCTAAAGGTAACAATTGTTTTCCCAACGTTTTCCCTAAAAACCTGAATTTTATTACAAGAAGCGCCATTTGCGGTTCGCCTGAGTAGCTCAGGAAGTGAGGAAAAGAAAGACTTCTAACCCTTGTTTCTGAAGACAGATGTTTTGGTTTCGGTGCTCAGCCTCCCCCATGCAGGAGAGTCAACCCAGAAACACAGCGTTACATCAATTGAACGCTGTTGACACCACAAGGGGCCGCGGCGTAACCAGCTGAGTCCGGCTGAACTAACACTCGAACAAAAAACCCAGAACTAAAACTGAAACAAAGCCCTGGTCCCGACCATGAGCTTCTCACTAACCGTTGCATGTTTCCTTCAGGACAATATTTACCTGTTTCCCTGAAGTAAACAAAATGTAGCTTCTGCACAGTGTTTGCTTCTGTAATGTTTGAAAGTCTGGACAAGTGTAATGTACGACGTTGCTGAAGTTGTTTATCATTTTTGTGCATTAGGAGTCTCTTGTTTAGAGGTGTTTTTTTTTTTTGCTCAGAGGGCAAAACTGCTGAGTTTAGATATGGTGAAGTGCATGATTCATGTGGGGTGTGCGCTCTGCAGTTTTTGTTTTTTTTTTCCTTTGGTTTTGTCTTTTATTAGTTCTTCAACTGTTCGGTAGCTCCTGCCTTTCTCAGAGAGAGAGAGAGAGAGAGAGAGAGAGAGAGAGAGAGAGAGAGAGATACTGACAGTGATGGAACATCTGGTTTATTTGAGTCTGTATATGATTTCCACAGGTTTTATTTGTTAAAAACTACAAAACGCTGTGGAAAATACGGATTCTAATGTTTTCTCTTCATTTCTCTCTATAGGTAAATCAGAGAGACCTACGTTTTCTGTGTATGGGAGAGAACCTGGTGTCTCTGGCTGTCAGGTAAAACCCCTTGTCTACTTTCTCACATGTGCAGCTAGGGCTTTGTCTGTTGATGCCGTATTGTCACTGAGTTATTTACGCAAACTGTAATAGAATAAACAACAAGAACAAGGAACACCTGCTTCATGCTAAAGGCAATGTGTTAAATGTTCTCCCTAATTCAGCTTACATTTGCAGGACAAATTCAAAAGCAAATTACCTTCATTCTTTTGTTTCCAGGAATAATTTCAAATTCAAATTTAGTTTTGTAAAATTTGGTAGATTCATTTTAGTGATCAAATGGTTGTGGCTAGTTGTCTAATACAGGATCACACACACACACACACATACACACACACACACACACACACACACACACACACACACAGGTTACACACAAAGGCTTCATTGTGTGAAAGAGCTTCTTTCTATTTTTAAATTTAGCTGTCAAATTTTTTCAGAATCATTTTCCGAGCTCTATTGATCCGTTTTGTGTTATTTGTTTCCAACATTTTAAAACTGACATGTGTCTTTATAAAATCTTTAAAGCAAACATTATTATTGGCTGTCCTTTATTGTTTCTCATTCAGAAAGCAGACCAGGTGAATGTATATATCACTGCTGTCCAATCAAAAATTGGTCCATTCATCATTACATTGTCTCAGTGTGAATGACAGCTGCTGTGTTCTAACGATGTGTTCTCTAAACTACTAAAATAAAAAATGTAGGTACATGTTTTCACAGTATGTATTTGTGACATCACATAAACACAAATGTTGAATTGGCCTTTTCTTGTTCAGTTACACTTTAGTTTACATAGTAGTTTTACATAGTAGTACTCTACTTTACTGGTGCTTATAGTTTCGTTTACCCTGATAATGTTTGCTTTAAAGCTACAGCTTAAAGCCGACCTTAGCAAGAAGCTAGCTCTTCAGCTTTAGCATTAGGTCCACCCAGCTCTCAACCCTTATGACCTTCACCTAACCTCCGCCCAGTCCCTACACCAGCCACGAGCTCAGCTTCACACACACACAGGGGTGCTTCTGAACGCTGTGTGTGCAGGCATGCGGTTACATGCGAGTGAATGGCGCTAGTCAGAGCAGAGAAAACACTACGGGCTCTCCAGAGTGGTTGCTTCATTCATAAAAGAACTTTTTGAAAGGGAATGCCAGTTCAGACATTTTTGGTGTGGGAACTGGGGGGGAATTTATGCTGGCCTGCAGCTGCACACATCAGAGCCTGGCACACACTCAGTTTGTCTAGTCGCTGAAGAAAAACAGGAAGGCCAAAAAAGCCGCTTTTTCCCTGAGAGAATTCGGGAAGAATGCAGGCTGCGGGGCGGCTATATTAATATTATAAAAGGCTGCTGGTTAATACCACCAAGGCAGACCGTGAATACAAACAGACCAAGATCAGGTGCAGTGCTCACAAAGGCCAGTTCACACCCAGAGCGTTTCTGGAGGTCTTTTTATTCATCCACTTGTCGGAACAGTTACACCTCTGTTTTATTCCGTGTTTCAGTCCACGCCCACTGTAAGCTCATCTTTAAAGGCTAAGCACCAGCTATGTGAAAGTGTCAAACAAATAAATACAGTGGAGTTTGAGTTCCTAACTTGTGTTTATTGAGAGTCAGAAAACATGTTATTTCTTACTAATTGAAGGAATAAGGTTTAAAAGACGGTTGGTCCCTCCCCACAACGGTGTTGGGAAACTCTAATAGGCGTCTTGCCTGTGACGTAGATGGTGGACAACAACTCTAGAAGCTGCACTTAATTTAATGTAAAATGAGGAAAAGGTGTGTTGTTTTTGGCTGCAATCATTCAATGTACAGTGGGACATCTGTGAACAAATGGCCCAAAGATCCCAAAATATCCAGAAAATGGACTAAATTTGTCCACTTTAAACGGGCACTTTGGAAAGGACCATGCGCTCACTCCGTTATCTGTAGCTCATTTCACTGGCGCTTTTCCAACAATATGGGCATGTAAGGACACCAACGAAAGGTGTTCAAGAGCCTCTGTAACATGGAGGTAAACAGGGTAAGGACACTCACTTCGCCTGTTTTAGTTGGTGTTAGTTAACGTTAGCTTGACTCGCTAAACTCGGTGCTCAGATTATACTCGGCTACGTAGCTGCATTACGGAGGTTTATAGTGTCGGATGAATTCGAGTTCGACTTCGATCACATTTACAAGAATAATGGTACCTCTAAATTTGAGTTTAGCTTATTGCTAGGCTATTGTCATGAATAATGTTGGTTATTTAGCTAGATACTGTCATAACAGTCAGTCATAACGGTGTTTTACCGCGGCGTTGTTCAGCTGTTGTCCACCAGTGACGTCACAGTTGCGTTCAAGAATTTCCGTAGCGAGCTCGGGTTTTTCTGTCAATTTAATAAAATTGTAGTTTTAAAGCAAGTTAAGCTGCTATTTTCATTTTAATTCATACTTATATCTGTCAGTAACTACAATAATGTGAAATATTCATGGAGGTCCATTAAGTGGTGCTTAGCCTTTAAGAAACGAAATCATACGGAACCTGAGAGCGACGAGCAGTAAATGAAACATTACTGACAAATGAACAGGCAGTTGTATTTGAAAGGTGAGGTATGAGTCATTGTATAGATTTATTGAGATGGTTTGGTTGTGTTTTGTATTTTACCTCAGCTGACATTTTACCTGAAAAGTCTAACCCAGTCACAAGTAACGAGGGACAGGGAACGTCCGACTGGAGTTTTTCCATTTTGCAAAAAGACCAGACAAACAAGAACACACTCTCCATCGGTGTGTTGCGTTGGACGTGAATTATAACTCTCCCGTAGTTCATGAAGCAAACAAGTTACATAATAACAAGGCAGGTTAAATATTGCGCTTTGTAGAAAATCTGTTTGTTAATGGTCTGGTTTGGGAACGATTTAAAGGCAACAACGTTCTGTCGGATGTTTGATGTGGAAATCAGGTTCACGATTGGCCCCAAAACTAAGCGACCTGTAGTTTATGAGCTGTGTCTCACACACAGACTTTTAGCTCCACACAGTTCACAGTTAGGGATTATTGCACCATTTGTGCATGGTGTAGATTTGGATATATAAATGAGTCACATATTCAAAACGTTTCAGCCAGCTGAGCCCCTATCTTCAACAGTGTGGATCGCTTGTAGCCGTACCCAGCTTCTCAAAGTGACAAATCTGCATATTGATGACATTTAAATCTGTATACCTGCTCAGATATTGTGTAAAATATTATTTCACCTTGTACATTTTTAGTTCTGGATGCATCTGTCTAAGGTGTGTATGCAGATTCGGAACATAATTGACACCCTCACAACTGTGTCTTATAATAATAACGTATTCAGCTGCAGCAGGTGTGCTCTGTGTGTTTCTCAAAGCTTTTGGTGGAAGGTCCTGTCACTTCCTTTTGAGCAGTTCTTCCATCATTTTTACATATCTGACTCATCACCTTTCCACACGACAATCGTATTGCGGTTAAAACCCTTAAGGCGAAGCGATAGAATCACAGACGCCGTCCGAACAGAAGCAGCCTGATCCAGCGTGAGTTTTTCGAGCTGATGTCGGATGCGGTTGCTGTGGCTGGTTGCTGGGCACTGAAGGTAAATGCTGGGCCGGGCCTGTGTCCCGTGAGGAGGATTAGACTGATTAATGCTGCAGGATGCGGCTGACAGATGAGTGCCATTATCCCCACAAATATGCCTGACATTTCACCGAAGATGGCGATCGTTCAGATGGGAGGAGAGGCTGCGTGCATCTGCAGATTACATGCTAGGGCTGAACAATATGATGAGGTACTTAATTGTGATAGATTAGTGGCGATAAATCAGGTGACGTCAGGAATCATCCGTAGTGCGCGGTACAGTTACAGGCCTCATGAAGTCATTATTTTTATCTGTTTGTGAGATAAATTAAAGAAAAGAAAAATACATCTTTTAAGAGTTTGTCGCTCTGCTGTAATCCGAAATGTTCGCCATCCAAAATTATTTTTCCCATAAGAATTAAAGGAAATAGAAATAATTGGTTCCCAGCCCCTGTTGACTCGCTAAGTGTTAAAGGTGATATAGGTATGTTTTTTTTAATGAGAACAGTTATAATACAGTTCATAAAGAGTTAAATAAACATACTAACATTAAAGAAAGCATTTAAACATAAGAAAATTGACCTTTTTGACTGCAGGGTGATGGCGTGAGTGGATGGAGGTGTGGGGAGGAAGGGTGGAATTACCGCTTGGAAGGGGAATCCCCCTCCACGAGAACAACTGGCATTGCGAATTCCGGGGTGACTTCCCTTTTCTGTCGCTTTGAGATCGAAGGAAAAAACTTGTCCAATGTCTGTTTCTTCTGCCTTTTTTGTAGAAATCACTCTTAACCCAGTAAACATTTAGCCGTTGATTCAACGTTGAAATAACGTAATGACTGCCGTCTAATCAACATTCTATTAAGGTTGAAAATGAAAGTTGAAAAGACGTCCAAACACAGACATTGAAAAGACGACTATTAGACGTATTTTGGACGTCCATTGACATTATGAATTGGTCCCGAAATAAATTACTCGTATAAAACGCGTTTTGGACGTCCACTGACGTTATCGATTGGTCACCACTTAACTAACTTATTAAGATGGATTTTGGACGTCCATTGACGTTTAAAATATGTCCTTGACGACAGACTACTTTTAGACGTATTTTGAACGTCCAGGGACGCTCCTTGTTTACTGGGAACTTTCTTTGGAGCCATGATTGAGGGCTAAATAAAGCACTTGAAATCACAAACGAAGTAACAGAAGGAAGCAGAACGATAACGAACCGAACGTAACTGTGTCTCGAGCGCGAATGATGCTTGGTTTGAGATAAACGGACGCGCGGGGCTAACGCCATCTGTACGCAACCCGAAATTTTGTTCGCTAACCGGTACAAATTTTTATTTAAATTTTTGGTCGTAACCTGATTTTGTTCACTAACCTAGGCGTTCGCTAACCGAGGTATGATTTGATACACGATGCGTTAATATGTCATTTAGTATCAGCGTGTTATCGTAGTGTTGCACGCACAAAGGCCAGAGAATTGTCGTTATGCATTGTGGTGAAAGAATGGATGCAGAATGGTGTTTTGTTTTCCAAAAAATTGATTGTGTCACCCGTTTACACGACATGTAAATATGCCTCCTCTCTGACTGCACACTTTGTCCAATAATTAAATTTAAATGGAGTCCCTAATCATCTCAGTGTAGGATTTATCTTTTCCTGCTGTTCCTCTGCCTAAATCAAAGATTATGGGTTTAGTTTCATAAAAATCACAACTTCCCTTTGTGTAATCTTTAAATAGGATTTGACTAATTTCAAATCTCCATAATCAACAGTAAACGGTGGTCTCGCCGGAATGTAAAAGTCCCTAATTCTCTTAGATTAGTCCTCTGTCTGTATTTCATCTGACCCCAGCGGACTCTTCACTCTTGTCTCGTGGCAAAACCCGAGAAGCTAATATCGCTGTGAGGATTTAATATCATTGAACAAAGGCAACACTAGTCAGTCTGTTGTGCCATGTCAATGTCAGTGCGGCCGGCTGGGTGACAGCCTGTCACTTTGGAGAGCCTGTTTCCCCCTTATTTCTCCTGCAGTTAAGGAGAGGCTGCCCTGATTCTCACACGAGTTGATGGCCTTCAATTTAATCTGCTAAAATCAGGAATCAGGCTATTCTTAGGCACAGACACAGTGGCTCTGCCACCACGGCCCCATGGGGAGTTTGATTACGACTTCTATCTGACTTTGATTTGGAATTAGTAGATAATTCCTTTGTACAGCGTGCCGCTGCGTACGTGACACTGAGGCGTTAAGTTGTTCTGGACGTGCCGTAGCCCGGCGTCCTAAGGTTTAATTATACATTTTGACATATTTTATTACGTATCTTTGTGTGGGAGTCCGTGTGTTTATTTAGTTACTCTTGAAAAACTCCGTATTTCAACGTTGAATTATTTTTATGAATGGGACTTGGCAGTACATCACCACGTCATTAATAGATTTACTAATATACTATTTTGTTTATATACTAAGTCTGCTAAGTACCCCACATATCAGTTCACTCTGTGGTCACATGGCTATGTCTGGCTCTCTTTATCCACCTCCCCACCCCACCCAGTCTCTACTCTTAAACCCCACAAACGATTAGGCTAATTGGGCCACGGCTCTAATTGGCCTCTTAACCCAGTTTGCTGAGGCCAGGGCGGTGGAGTGGATTTTGGTGAAGGATGCAGTGGGCTTGGGGAAGGCCATCCACCAGAGCAGGGGTTTCTGTGTTAATCTCCTGCTTATCAGACGCAGCTTTCGGACCATGACACTGTCCTGTCTCCTCCGTGTGTAATTGGCTCACGGACTGAGGTTCAGAACCCTGTCAGCTCCACGGGCTCCGGAGCGCTCGGCCGTTTTGTCGAGTTAAGCCAGTGTGTTTTTCGGAGGAACCGACGGCTTCCGAGATCAGACAGATGGTTTAATGAGGCTTTAGCTAGTCAACCCCCCCCCCCCCCTCACTACCACCAGCAACACCCACCCCCTACTTCTCTTACACAAGTGCGGACACACACACATTTGTGTTTGTTTGGACACGGGGACAGTCAGATCTCATGTAAACACCTCAAGAATGTAGCTCTTTACATGTGATATATCCGACTTTAAATATGTGAAATTATTTACAAAATACAAAGAAATAAAGCCCCACACATAGCGCTGGACTCCCTTGTTTCCTCGGCTCGTCATCGCTGCTTTAAGTGGCCATGTCCCCGGCTGTTTGAGGATGTGCCTTGAGGCCCTGATCAGCTCTGATCAATAACAGTTCACCGGAGGCTGCAGCAGTGGTGATCGCTAGGTCAGACTGATTGGATCGATTTCTCCTTGGACTTAACTGAGCCTGCTGACACTGTCACATCAATTACTGCACACTTGTGTGAACCACAGAGGATAAGGAACGCTGAGGGAGGACCAAAGTATCACTAAATAAAATCCTGTCCAGTTTTTCAGTGTTCTGGTTTGTTGTAAATATGACCAACTCATGTAGGTGTAATTACTGCGGAAATGATGCAGATGTGGACAAGGCCTCTGTTCATTTCAATATAAAAATCTATCGGTGAGTGATTCATGGGTGATCTGTTATTACGGATATCAAATATAAATATACAGGGGTTGGACAATGAAAGTGAAACACCTGGTTTTAGACCACAGTAATTTATTAGTGTGGTGTAGGGCCTCCTTTTGCGGCCGATACAGTGTCAGTTCGTCTTGGGAATGACATACACAAGTCCTGCACAGTGGTCAGAGGGATTTGAAGCCATTCTTCTTGCAGGATAGTGGCCAGGTCTCTACGTGATGCTGGTGGAGGAAAACGTTTCCTGACTCGCTCCTCCAAAACACCCCAAAGTGTCTCAATAATATTTAGATCTGGTGACTGTGCAGGCCATGGGAGATGTTCAACTTCACTTTCATGTTCATCAAACCAATCTTTCACCAGTCTTGCTGTGTGTATTGGTGCGTTGTCGTCCTGATACACGGCACCGCCTTCAGGACACAATGTTTGAACCATTGGATGCACATGGTCTTACTGGTGCAATGTGTAATGAATGAAGATTGTCCACCAGGCTGCTCCAGTTTAGCCATGAAACCTCCCACACTACAATGACAGGGGTTTCAGTTTCATTGTCCAAACCCTGTACATTGTCATCACAAATTGGAGCTCACCAGTGTCTGACCAGGGAACCGCTACCAATATCTAGGGCAAATACTTTCAATAATACCAATTAAATTAATAAAAATCGATTTTCTTGGGTTTGATGAGCTCTTGTTTTCCTCCTCTCCAGCCCCCTCTACAGCCAGATATGGGTCTGACCAGTCCAGGACCCGTGACCACGGCTGGGAAGTCACCGGCGCCGTTCTACTCCTTCACCGGCTCCAATCCACGAAGGCGCTCTCTGCAGGACTCGGCTCCTCTGGGTGCGTATCCGTCGGCTGAGTTTTGGGAAGTCAGCGCTCTATACCGTCTGATGCCACTGGGACAGTGATAATGGATAACACTATTAAAAACACATTTTTGCTTCAGTTCTACTGTAATATGGCGGAGATATGAAATTGCTGATACGGCTTGGCACACAGACATACCTCGGTGTGGTTTTAATTCACTGACTGCACTGAAACCAAAGAGAAAGCTGTCAGACTGCTTCTGCTTACCAAGTCTTTCAAAGTGTTTTTTTCGTCCTCTTACGCCTTAATGTTCTTTTTATCTCCTCAGATCCTCACCAAACAAAGAAAGTACGCAAGGTTCCCCCTGGCCTGCCATCGTCTGTGAGTGGAGCTTCATTTTATCTGTCTGCTTTTCCTCTGATATAAAAATAGCTGCTAATACACACAAACAAACAAAAACACACACACACACTTAATAAAAGCGGTTGATGTCTCAGCCCTTGGTTTCACTTTGTTCACTTTGTCTTCAAAGTCATCCTCTGCTCAGGTTGTAGCAGCAAGTGTCTTGTGTGTGTGTGTGTGTGTGTGTGTGTGTGTGTGTGTGTGGTCATTACAGCTTCATTAGTCATATTGTTTGGGTCAGGATCAGATTTTTAAGGCTCATGGTTTCTCAAAACCATCCCCCACATTTCCCTGAATGTAACCTCCATTAAGACATTTTATTGGTTTTAGTTTTTCTTTATTCCTCGCTGTGTTTGCTTCCTCCTGACTGTTTTGTTCTTGGCAACACGTTACATTATGTAAGATTCTGGAAATTACATCTTACCCTGATGTATAAAATTTGATTTAGAAAAATTAGGACATGTTTTCCTCTCATAAATGACTTCACCGTTTTGGGCTTTGTTTTCAGTGTTAACACAGTCCTTACAGAAATGCCATTAGTCTCGTTTGTTTGTCAGCTCACAGTTGTCAGATTTCTTCAGCTCGGGCGACATATACTTAAGTTATATTGAGTAAAGTCCTTCATAATTAAAATAAAGTTTGCACCGGGTCTGGTGCGTCACGTCATTGACAACATTTTATTGGATTCTATTAATTAGCATTTGTTTTCATTCATTCATTCATTATCTGTAACCGCTTATCCAGTTCAGGGTCATTGTGTGTCCAGAGCCTACCTGGAATCATTGGTCGCAAGGCGGGAATACACCCTGGAGGGGGCGCCAGTCCTTCACAGGGCAACATACACACTCACACATTCACTCACACACTCACACCTACAGACACTTTTGAGTCGCCAATCCACCTACCAACGTGTGTTTTTGGACTGTGGGAGGAAACCGGAGCACCCGGAGGACACAGGGAGAACACACCACACTCCTCACAGACAGTCACCCGGAGGAAACCCACGCAGACACAGGGAGAACACACAACACTCCTCACAGACAGTCACCCGGAGGAAACCCACGCAGACACAGGGAGAACACACCACACTCCTCACAGACAGTCATCCAGAGGAAACCCACGCAGACACAGGGAGAACACACCACACTCCTCACCGACAGTCACCCGGAGGAAACCCACGCGGACACAGGGAGAACACACCACACTCCTCACAGACAGTCACCCGGAGGAAACCCACGCAGACACAGGGAGAACACACCACACTGTGGTGATAGAGTGACCAATGTAAGACATTTGAATTATTTATAGCACTCCTCTAGGACAAAAATTTCAGTTCTGATATTAAAGTCCACAGGGCAGGTTGTGTTTGCTCAGAAAATACTCAGCGTTATATTTGTTTTGAATCAATTTCCAACCTGATTTAGAGTGCTACTGTGTGGGCATCAGGAGCATTGCCGTAACTGGGTTAACAAGTCTTATATTGGTTTGTAGTGTATAGCAGGAACAGTATCGGAGGTAGGCCGGTTCAGGGCAGACGGCTGATTGATTTGGGGGCCGCTGCGGCCTCCTCTCACTCGGGGGTCCCGTGGGAGTTGCGCTCGGGGCCTGGAGCTGTCACAGCCCATCCCCACCGCTGCTCTTTTGATGTTTAATTAGTCATTATGTAGCCTGAACAGGAGGACAGACAGAGATTAATAGCGACGGATCGGGAGAAGTTTCCATGGGCGATAATCCCGGCGGAGCGGAGCCGCAGCCATTAAGGATGCAGAGGAAGTGCGGAGCCTCAGCTTGCGTCCGCCTGCGCCGGCCCACCTCATTAATATGCATCAATCACACAGTCAGCTGCTGATTGCCAGGAAGTCTGAGTTAAAGCCTGGGCCTTGTAACTTCTGCTGGTGCTAGGGAAGGTTTCCTCAATAGCGGTTAGGTTTGTGGAGGGGATTCTTCTCTCTCCTTTCTCTCCTAGAACAAAAGAGGGCTTCGATGACAGTCGGATCTTCTTTTTGGGAAGCCTTCGATTAAAAACGCCTGCCACGAAGTCGCCCCTCTCGGGGGAGAAAATGAGATATGGAATATGGGGTCATCTGAGGGACATTAAAGGGGAGTTGGGTGGTGTATGTTTTTTTTTTTTTTCCGTTCTACAAAATTTGAGCCTGAATCCTGGAGCCTGTGGAATAGCGAGCGAGGGCTGGGCATCATGGGAGAGCATGTGGCATTTTCCCTGCTTATACAAGTAGAGTGAATAAGTGGGTAAAGAAGGCAGGGGGGTGCAGGGTGGTGGGGGGTAGAGATTGGTTGCCTTGCGGGGTACATCTCTTTGTTGTGTAAATGGACGTTAGGCTTTTATTTGTCAGTGCTTAACACATGGGCGCAGGTGCACTTGTGTGACTCATAACTCAAAGCAGCCCAATTCAGAACGGGGCGAAGCGGTGACACGGCAGAGGGATAAAATACAGCGGCGCTGTGGCTCTCTACTCCGCGGTGATAAGAGAGGGGCTTGCCGTATTCTCACTTTCACAAGAGTCAGTGGGGGTAGGGAGGGTAGAGAGATGTGGAGACGAGTGTGTGTGTGTGTGTGTCAGGTACAGCCATGGGTGTGTGGATGAGTCTGAGGTGTGTGCAGATTTATATCAAGGTTTTAGTGTCGGAAAATAAAAATCTCTAGAGTTCTTTTTTATTTTTTTAAATTTTATGTATGATTTCACATGCTTATTTGAAGCATTAGCCGGGTGTCTCAGCCTCTCTCCCTTCATGTAGACAGAGGCCTGTTTCTATGAGTAGAAATGGCATGTCTCGGGCTGTCGCCAAAGCAGCCAATGGGTTACATTTAGGAACTTGCGACTGTGAAGATGTTATATGGAGAATGTGTGAGTTGTGTGTGTGAATGTGCACTCTCTTCCAGTGTTTTGAAGTGTGCTCTGATGCAGAAGGAATCTGGCTGTTTGAAGGCACTGCCGAGCCAGCGCACCTGCAAAGCCATGCTGGGTTGCTGGGGCAGCTGTGTGGTGTGTGTGTGTGTGTGTGTGTGTGTGTGTGTGTGTGTGTGTGTGAGAGAGAGAGAGAGCGAGAGAGGATGTGTATTTGCCAGTGCACCAGTGTGTTTATATGCATGCATTGTGAGTTGCCAGTACCTAGTATGTGTGTGTGTGTGTGTGTGTGTGTGTGTGTGTGTGTGTGTGTGTGGGGCGGGGGTTTGCATGCAGTCTGCAGGGTACCTGTACGGAGGGAATGCAGCTGCGGATGTCTGAGAAAGCTTTTTGCTTGTGTAAGCACCAGGGCCCCACTAGAGGCCTGAATAGCTGCTTGATAAACAAAATGAACACAATGCGTCCCATCATTATTCCCTCCACAGGGAATGCACTCTTATTTATGCCCCCCCCCCCTCACATTTACCCCACCTACCTTCCTAGCTCACCTAAAAATACCTTAACCATTTACATTTTTGCCTCCATCCAGGTTTTGTAAGGGGGCGACGTGGCGTTTCTGTACGAACGCAAATATTTATGGAATAACATCCGCTCTGCGCTCGAGAGCCGAGGCCATATTTAAAGATGTAAAGCCTATCAGGAAGAGGCAGCAGCAGATTGAGAATGCACAAATGTTTATAACTGCATTCGGTTCATGCAGAGGTTGGTTTCGAAGAGGCGGCGGTGAACTCAACTTAACCCTTTCATGTGCTGCTTCCACTGTTCCTTCCTTGGCTTCGTTCCCAATGATGGCCCTGGCATCTTTTAAAACCGTTGGCCGTGCAACAAGTGATTCAAATGACCCAGATACATTTGTCTTAATTCTTCATATTCCTGTGTGTTATGCATGGACTAATCCACTGAATCATATTGTCTGTGTTTTCTGTGGTGAGCCACAGGTTACTGAGCGTGAAGCTGTTAACGGGAGAGAAACGCAGCAAGTGTGTGCATGTGTGTGTGTTGCTGTTAGTCAGCGAGAACGGCTGCTGCACTGCTCTCGGGCAGCTGTTTGGGCACCTGTGCTGAAGGACCCGGCCTGTCTGTCTTCTCTGTGTGCCTGACAGGCGCTGGGTTACACAGAGAGAGAGAGAGAGAGAGAGAGAGAGTGTGGCTGGCCCATGGCTGTGGGCGAGAGACATTTTCATGTGGGATATTCATGCATGACTGTGAGGCCGTAGCTGTAGTGTAAATAGCCAGCTTTTTTTAAGCGCCCTTGTCATGGGCGTGACGGCTTGATGTGACAGTGCCTGAGCCAGCAGAGTAACGATGGGCCTGAGGAGAGGAATGAGGGAGCGGAAGAGGAAGAGTGAGAGAGAGGGTGCAGGGCTGGAGTGGAGGGGTGATAGAGTCCCTTTGGGGGATTTTTGCAAGCGAGAACTCTGGCTGTGAATGACAAAAAAGATTGCCATTCGCATTTGACATATTACTTGGAAGTGAGGCTGGGCGATATGACGAAGCGCTATTGGTATCGTGTTGAATTATGTCACTCTTTTCTGCTTTTTCAGAGAATCCCATGACTATTAGAAGTATTTCAAGCTTAATGTGTAGCTGTAAATAGGAAAAAAATAGTTATTTCCCGTTGACAGAAATCACAGTGTAGTAACGAACCGGTTCCACATTCCTGACTGTTTGTCAACTCGTTATGACAGAATTAGATTCCGAAACCATTACATAAACAGCACTTCAGACCCCTTTATCTTTAAGTCTGTAAAGGTATTCACAGACGTCTGTCCATCCATTTGTGAGAAAGGAACTCTGGGTCTGAAAGAAAATGGAGCTCTCGAGAGGACCCTCCTGAGAACCAGAAAGAAACATACATTCATTCATTCATTATCTGTAACCCTTATCCAGTTCAGGGTCACGGTGGGTCCAGAGCCTACCTGGAATCATTAGGCGCAAGGCAGGAATACACCCTGGAGGGGGCGCCAGTCCTTCACAGGGCAACACACACACACATTCACTCACACACTCACACCTACGTACACTTTTGAGTCGCCAATCCGGAGCACCTGGAGCACACTTTTCACAGACAGTCACCCGGAGGAAACCCACGCAGACACAGAGAGAACACACCACACTCCTCACAGACAGTCACCCGGAGGAAACCCACACAGACACAGGGAGAACACACCACACTCCTCACAGACAGTCACCCGGAGGAAACCCACACAGACACAGGGAGAACACACCACACTCCTCACAGACAGTCACCCGGAGGAAACCCACACAGACACAGGGAGAACACAGCACACTCCTCACAGACAGTCACCCGGTGGAAACCCACGCAGACACAGAGAGAACACACCACACTCCTCACAGACAGTCACCCGGAGGAAACCCATGCAAACACAGGGACAACACACCACACTCCTCACAGACAGTCACCCGGAGCGGGAATTGAACCCACAACCTCCAGGTCCCTGGAGCTGTGTAACTGCGACACCTACCTGCTGCACCACCGTGCCTGCTGTATTTATTATTTTTTTATTCCTGGCTTGTACACAAACTGTTAAATAAAGGAAGGGTGGTTTCTGACCGCCGCACTGTCGTGTACATATTAACTATCCAAATGTGGTGATGATTTTTCCTCACCAATTCCCATCAACATGTTGTATTTAAGATGTCATCCGGACAAGTGGAAAGTGGGAGCTAAGACCCTGCCTTCGACACGACAACCAGTGACACTCAGAGGATCTGTGTGTGTGTGTGTGTGTGTCCTGAATGTGTACTTCCTGAACAGGATTGACTACATCTTAGTACATGGCTGGAATTTTGACTAGACAGCCATCTACAGGCAGCAGCAGCATGTGCAGGCGGCAGCTCTGTGTGTGTTTTTCTGTTTGGATTCGCTTTCTTTGAAGCCAGGCCGCTAATGCAGGGTCAGGACCTGGCAGAGCAGGCCCCGTGGAGATGGACATGCCTTGGGATAAAACGGCCCACTAAAGCTCTGTAAGAATAACTCCAGAGATTGAGGTTTGATGTGCTTCTTTCATGTGGCCACTGCTCTTTGTTCTCTAAAGAATCTCTGTTCTCCTTTTTCTTTTGTGCTTCATCAGTGTTGTGTTTTTTTTGGTGGTACATTTCTGTTTAAAGGGCTGTATTTCCCACCAAAAGCTTTACTGCTGTTGTGTTGTATGTTGAAATTGGTGCATTGTTTCCCATAGCTGACTTTCTGGGAATGGAGCACTTTGGGAGTTGCCAGTATTGTTTGTAAAGAGCTCTAAATTAATGTGTGATACGGCAGAAGTATATATTATTACTATAGTGGGCACGTTCATGACTCTCGGTTTATGCCTCAATATTTCATGCGCACCACTGGCACAAACTCCTCTAAAGCTCTTTTTATAGCGTTGTCCCAACAGTTTTTAACAGAATCTACGTAAATCACTGAAGACTGAAGTCATTCAGAGCGCTTTAGTGCGAAATGCAGGGTCTACACTGTGTAAATCACAGACGAAGCTGTTTTATTTGACATTGCCACATGATCTGTCAGTGTACTCTTATATGTTCATTACGTAGTGCGTTTTCTTGTGGGTAATTTTGCCTTATAACATCCTCAACACAATAAAGAAAAATGTAAGTAGATAATTTAGGGCTAAACCCCTGAGAGAGAGCTTTTAGAGGCATGACACACTTAAGCTTCACATCTAACATCTCTCAAAGATGTTGTTTTAATCATCATCATCATCATCATCTTTTCCGCTTGTACATTTCAGGGTCGCGGATGTTGTTTTAATTCGCCGTTTAATTTTGTATCAGTGAAATATGTGGTTGGCCCGTGATATGAAACAGCGGCTGAGTTAATGGTGTTGGTGTCTTAGGGTCATAATGTCAACAAGTACTAATTCCTCCACCAGGGGGCAGAGCTCTTGGTCATTTTTTGCCTTGCGTGTGAGTGTCACTCGTCCACACATTACACACACACACACACACACGGATATATACACGCAGTCTAGAGGGAGATGAGCTCATCAGATAAGTGATTAGATAGATGCCCGTCGTTTGACTGGCTCTGATCCTGAGCAGAAACCGGCCCACCTCTGGGAGCTCCGCTGTTTATCTGTGTTTGGGCTGCTGAAATTTACCACTGACAAGGGAAGGCCAGATAATGAAGCTGACAAACAGCCCAGACACACACTGCTTTCATCTACGAGAGAGAGAGGGAGAGAGAGAGGGGGGGGGGGGGAGGGAGAGAGAGGGGGGGGGGGGGAGAGAGAGAGAGAGAGAGAGAGAAAGAGGGGAGAGAGAGAGAGGGGTGGGAGAGAGGGAGAAAGAGAGAGAGAGAGAGAGAGAGAGAGAGAGAGAGGGGAGAGAGGGAGAGAGAGGGGGGAGAAAGAGATAGAGAGGGAGAGAGAGAGAGAGAGAGAGGGAGAAAGAGAGGGGGGGAGAGAGAAAGAGAGGGGGAGAGAGAGAGAGAGGGAGAAAGAGAGGGGGAGAGAGAGAGAGAGGGAGAAAGAGAGAGGGAAAAAGTGAGGGGGAGAGAGAGAGAAAGAGAGGGGGAGAGAGAGAGAGAGAGAGAGGGAGAGAGAGTGAGAGAGAGAGAGAGAGAGAGAGAGGGAGAGAGAGCGAGAGAGAGAGAGAGAGAGAGCAGTTAAAAGAGCAGACAGTGAGATTAGATTCATTACTCACATTCCTTCCAGTTGTAAATTATTAATGCAGAATACTGTTGTGTTTGGTGTATTTCTCCATACATTTTTACTGAAAATGAAAAGATTTGATTACATTTCTCTTACAATTTAGTAACTTTTTTGTTTTTCTTACAATTAAACTTTGTATTGGCTTTGTTTCACGATTTTAAATCATAAAAATCATTTGACTTTTTATGGCGAAATACACATCCCAGAAGTATCTGTTGGCTGTAAATAACCTGTAATTAGTGGCTGTTTTTAGTGGAAAGTAGATAAACGAGGGGCGTTTCTTTCTGGACACAGCACTTATAGATACTTAACAGACTTATAACACACATCGAACATGTGTTAACCACAAACACTCGTCTGTGTGCTGATCTGACTCCCATCGCTAAAAGCCTTCTCCGTCAGCAGTCAGCTGTGATTAGAGTAAGCTGTGATGTGTGTAAAGGAGAGCAGCGCTGGGTAAGGAGACCTGGCCTGATTCCTGACACACGTGAGCCTGTCACGCAGCGGTTGTAGGTCAGATGGCAAACGCCAGGGTGTGGTTCTGAGCTCTCTAACCGGGTGGATTTGATTGGATCGTCCGCGCCACGTTTGGCACGTTGGGAAGTGAGAGAGCCGGACAGTTTGACCTGTTTGATGGGCAGTCTTAACGGACAAAGTATTCTCAACGTTAATGAACATCTTCCTTCTGGATCGCTCCTACTGGTCCATTCATGACTACATTTTCACTCAATTTAAAGAGCAGCTGGCAGTTTCAAACGAGGAAGTACATACACACAACGTATAAAAGCGCACACAATAGAGTTATAGCTGAACTAATCTGACATTGACGGCATCTTGTTTGGATTGTAATGGCATAACAACATTAACCTTACATAAGCCCCTTGTTTGGGTGCATAATAAATCTATTTAGTCCTGTCTCTTCTGTGTTTGGCTGCAGCAGATCGTTCATCAAGGCCAGCTCAGAGGAAGTGCTCTTAGCCTCAGAGGAAGGCCATCCGAAGAGCTTCTCCCAGTGTAGTCTAATGGACTTAATGAAAGAAAACAAATAAGAAGAAGAGGGGTCAGACTTTGTTAGTGGGCTTAGTGAAGTGCTTATTATAACATTTATTACTAATGGTTTCTGAAGTAAAGATATGGTTTAGAACGTTCCAGTACAGCTGCGTATAGGCACTTGGCTGTATATAACATCTACAGGACAATGGACATTATTATATTATTAAATATTATCGTATATACGTATGGGACAGTTGTATTACCTGGTCCTGTTTGGGGAGAGGGTCCCAGGGTCTCCTTTGGCAGCTGTGCTGTTATAAAACGTTTGTGGATACGCAGCCGAGCAGCAGGACGGTCTGGAGTAACTGTATTAGCTCAGCTTTTTAAATCTGTGCACACCACACACACACACACACACACACACAATCAGGAGACAAGAATCAATTGGAAAATACTGTTGCTGTCCAAAGAAAGAAAAAAAAATGTATCTTCATTTCTGTCGATTTTTAGTTTACTGCATCGTTTGAACACAGCAGCTGTCCTTCACACTGAAATAGAATAGAAATGTGTGGCGTCTGTGGTGTCTATGTCTTCTCGTTTATTAGTCCTTAAAGTAGCCTTATATTATTAATACTTTTAGCTTCCCCTACAGTATAAAGTCTATGATAATAATTAAACATGATAATTATCGTAACAGTATTAATATGAGAGGTGATGCGTGTGATTTTCCTACAGAAGGACGGTGCAGTCGGGGGAATGATAATGTCGCTAAGAGTACTGGGCAATCAACTGAAATACCATCTGCTAAATTAGTGTACTACCTCTACACCAGTTCACTGTGTTTACATTTCTGTTTCCTCTAACAATGCGAATACGGTTTATCACTCTTAAATCCCTGCTCAGACGGGACGGTCTCCTCTCTAAACTGTTTAATGTTTATCGTAAATGTCTTGAGTTGTTGCACGTTTGTAGTCCTGGGTCCTGGGGGAGCGTTGGTTAATTTCAGAGTCTGTGTTGAACGCTGGATGTGGTTGAAATGGCAGTACACACCAGAGACAGAGAGACTGCAGTGAGTGGTGATAAGTGCAGGTTTCCAGGAACAGGTGAATGAGCGTCTGCCCTGGGGCTGAAGACCTGGCTCATTTCGGACCGATGGCGATCACCCATCTCCTCGTCTTGGACTCTGGTCTGGAGTCTGTGGTGTTTTTATTTTCTCAAACCTTTTCACGCATAGGGAATGAATACAACGCACAGTTAAAGCAGTGATGTTCAACTTGTGCCCATTGACACTTAATGACACGCTGTTATCAATAAATACATCTCTTGAGGTGGGCTGCTGTGTTTATATTGGAACTAAACGGTACGTGTGTCGTTGACGGTTGTGTATCAGACAACACACAAGCGCACGTAAATAATTATAGTGGACATGGCCGGGAGTGATCATCTGAGCAGATTAAGCCATGGCCAATGGTTCTACGGAGCATCAGTGTCATTCCACGACTTTCTGGAGAAGTTTTTACTCACGGCCGTTGTGTTTTGACTGCATTTGTGCTGGAACAACGTGACCCCGTCACAAACTGTTCCTTGTGCGCAAAAACTTCCTCTGCGCTCGTCTGAGAACAAAGCCGAGTGTACACTGTGAACACTATGGACATATGTCCGTGATTTTCTTTTGCTTAAGATGAGCCTTTCTCTTTGTTTTTCTTTTTTTTTTTTATTGTGTCTTTTGATTTTTTTTTTCTTTTCCACCATTTTTTCATTTTCTTTTCTTCTCAGTGGTGCATTCTTTATCTGGACTTGGTTTTTGGAGGCTTCAAACACCCTTTCTATCATGGGCACTCTCCCTCAAAGCATCAACTTGAAACGGCTCCAGATTTTAAACCGGTACCAGCCTGTCGATTTCACTGCCTTGGAACGGTTTGAAAGAGTCTCGCTCTGAGAAGAAAGAGGGATAAATAATAATAGAATTAGAGGGAAAAGCATAATAAAGTATCGTTTTCTGTGAGGGGGGGTAGGCTTTCATCTGTCCAGAGCAGTAATGTTGTGAAGGATCTAGGGGCAGTGTTTGGAGCAGCAGGCCTGCAGTGACACATGAAAGTGAAGTGAGCTTTAACATCACCACAGCATGAGTCTCAGTGTCTCTCTCTCTCTCTCTCTCTCTCTCTCTCTCTCTCTCTCTCTCTCCTCTTTTTACACCTTTGTCCTCTTACTGCCTTTTTTCTATTTTCTTGAAATGTTCTTAATGTTGTCACCATTATTTTTTTTAAGCTTTTGCTTTCTTTCATTTTTTCAGAATTGACCTTTTCCCTCCTTCCTTCTACCTTCTTTAAAAACAAAGTTCTCTCTAGATATCTCATCTCTTTTATTCCTTACTCCTCTCCCTCCCTCTCACACTCTCTCGCTCTCTCCCTCTCTCTCTCTTTCTCTCTGTCTCTCTCTCCCTCTCTCTTTCTCTCTCACTCTCGCTCGCTCTCTCTTTCTCTCTCTCTCGTTTCCCTCTCCCTCACTCTCTCGTCTCCCTCTCCCTCTCGCTCTCTCTCTTTCTCTCTCTCTCGTTTCCCTCTCCCTCACTCTCTCGTCTCCCTCACCCTCTCTCTCTCTCTCTTTCTCTCTCTCTCTCTCTCTCTCTCTTTCTCTCATGCGCTCTCTCTCTCTCTCTCTCTCTCTCACATTGCAACTGTTGTTTGGGTTGCACCTCTTCCACCCCCACCCCCCTCATCCCCAAAACACACACACACACACACACTATCATCCAGGCTGTGACCGAGGGGCCCTTGAGGGGGATTGGGGACCGGTTTGAGGGAGAGAGAGAGAGAGAGACAGGGAGGGGTGTGTGAGAGAGGAAATGGATCATGGTGTGTGTTTGACGTCAGGCTGTGGGCTTCTCTGCAGCTGTTGAATGTGTTGAGCTGAGAGTCGGAGACCACACTGCAGGAGGCCCTCCACTAAAACAACACAAACAATACTACTGAGTACACACTTCATTACCCAACACACTCAGAGTGAGACCTCGTTCCAGTACACACACACACACACCAGGTACCTTAACGTTTACATGGCCTGCTACTTTTTCTTTTTCCATTTCAGTCACTTCTGTTTCATTCTTTCACATCTATTCATCTCTTCCTCTTCCTCTCACCTCTGTGTCCTCCTTTACATCTCTTCCTCTTCCTCTCACCTCTGTCCTACTTTACATCTCTTCCTCTTCCTCTCACCTCTGTGTCCTACTTTACATCTCTTCCTCTCACCTCTGTCCTACTTTACGTCTCTTCCACTTCCTCTCACCTCTGTGTCCTCCTTTACATCTCTTCCTCTTCCTCTCACCTCTGTGTCCTCCTTTACATATCTTCCTCTTCCTCTCACCTCTGTGTCCTACTTTACATCTCTTCCTCTTCCTCTCACCTCTGTGTCCTACTTTACGTCTCTTCCTCTTCCTCTCACCTCTGTGTCCTCCTTTACATATCTTCATCTTCCTCTCACCTCTGTGTCCTCCTTTACATATCTTCCTCTTCCTCTCACCTCTGTGTCCTACTTTACATCTCTTTCTCTCACCTCTGTCCTACTTTACGTCTCTTCCACTTCCTCTCACCTCTGTGTCCTCCTTTACATCTCTTCCTCTTCCTCTCACCTCTGTGTCCTCCTTTACATCTCTTCCTCTTCCTCTCACCTCTGTGTCCTACTTTACATCTCTTCCTCTTCCTCTCACCTCTGTGTCCTACTTTACGTCTCTTCCTCTTCCTCTCACCTCTGTGTCCTCCTTTACATATCTTCATCTTCCTCTCACCTCTGTGTCCTCCTTTACGTCTCTTCCTCTCACCTCTGTGTCCTACTTTACATCTCTTCCTCTTCCTCTCACCTCTGTCCTCCTTTACGTCTCTTCCACTTCCTCTCACCTCTGTGTCCTCCTTTACATCTCTTCCTCTTCCTCTCACCTCTGTGTCCTACTTTACATCTCTTCCTCTCACCTCTGTCCTACTTTACATCTCTTCCTCTTCCTCTCACCTCTGTGTCCTACTTTACATATCTTCATCTTCCTCTCACCCCTGTCCTCCTTTACGTCTCTTCCACTTCCTCTCACCTCTGTGTCCTCCTTTACATCTCTTCCTCTTCCTCTCACCTCTGTGTCCTCCTTTACATCTCTTCCTCTTCCTCTCACCTCTGTGTCCTACTTTACATCTCTTCCTCTCACCTCTGTCCTACTTTACATCTCTTCCTCTTCCTCTCACCTCTGTGTCCTCCTTTACATCTCTTCCTCTCACCTCTGTGTCCTACTTTACATCTCTTCCTCTCACCTCTGTCCTACTTTACATCTCTTCCTCTTCCTCTCACCTCTGTGTCCTACTTTACATCTCTTCCTCTCACCTCTGTCCTACTTTACATCTCTTCCTCTTCCTCACACCTCTGTGTCCTACTTTACGTCTCTTCCTCTTCCTCTCACCTCTGTGTCCTACTTTACGTCTCTTCCTCTTCCTCTCACCTCTGTGTCCTCCTTTACATCTCTTCCTCTTCCTCTCACCTCTGTGTCCTACTTTACGTCTCTTCCTCTTCCTCTCACCTCTGTGTCCTCCTTTACGTCTCTTCCTCTCACCTCTGTGTCCTACTTTACATATCTTCATCTTCCTCTCACCTCTGTCCTCCTTTACGTCTCTTCCACTTCCTCTCACCTCTGTGTCCTCCTTTACATCTCTTCCTCTCACCTCTGTGTCCTCCTTTACATATCTTCCTCTTCCTCTCACCTCTGTGTCCTACTTTACATATCTTCATCTTCCTCTCACCTCTATCCTACTTTACGTCTCTTCCTCTTCCTCTCACCTCTGTGTCCTACTTTACATCTCTTCCTCTTCCTCTCACCTCTGTGTCCTACTTTACATATCTTCATCTTCCTCTCACCTCTGTGTCCTACTTTACATATCTTCCTCTTCCTCTCACCTCTGTGTCCTACTTTACATATCTTCATCTTCCTCTCACCTCTATCCTACTTTACGTCTCTTCCTCTTCCTCTCACATCTGTGTCCTACTTTACATCTCTTCCTCTTCCTCTCACCTCTGTCCTCCTTTACATCTCTTCCTCTTCCTCTCACCTCTGTGTCCTACTTTACATATCTTCATCTTCCTCTCACCTCTGTGTCCTACTTTACATATCTTCCTCTTCCTCTCACCTCTGTGTCCTCCTTTACATCTCTTCCTCTTCCTCTCACCTCTGTCCTCCTTTACATCTCTTCCTCTTCCTCTCACCTCTGTGTCCTACTTTACATATCTTCATCTTCCTCTCACCTCTGTGTCCTACTTTACATCTCTTCCTCTTCCTCTCACCTCTGTCCTCCTTTACATATCTTCCTCTTCCTCTCACCTCTGTGTCCTACTTTACATATCTTCATCTTCCTCTCACCTCTATCCTACTTTACGTCTCTTCCTCTTCCTCTCACATCTGTGTCCTACTTTACATATCTTCATCTTCCTCTCACCTCTGTGTCCTACTTTACATATCTTCATCTTCCTCTCACCTCTATCCTACTTTACGTCTCTTCCTCTTCCTCTCACCTCTGTGTCCTACTTTACATCTCTTCCTCTTCCTCTCACCTCTGTGTCCTACTTTACATATCTTCATCTTCCTCTCACCTCTGTGTCCTACTTTACATCTCTTCCTCTTCCTCTCACCTCTGTCCTCCTTTACATATCTTCCTCTTCCTCTCACCTCTGTGTCCTACTTTACATCTCTTCCTCTTCCTCTCACCTCTGTGTCCTACTTTACATATCTTCATCTTCCTCTCACCTCTGTGTCCTACTTTACATCTCTTCCTCTTCCTCTCACCTCTGTCCTCCTTTACGTCTCTTCCTCTTCCTCTCACCTCTGTGTCCTACTTTACATCTCTTCCTCTTCCTCTCACCTCTGTCCTCCTTTACATATCTTCCTCTTCCTCTCACCTCTGTGTCCTACTTTACATATCTTCATCTTCCTCTCACCTCTATCCTACTTTACGTCTCTTCCTCTTCCTCTCACATCTGTGTCCTACTTTACATATCTTCATCTTCCTCTCACCTCTGTGTCCTACTTTACATATCTTCATCTTCCTCTCACCTCTATCCTACTTTACGTCTCTTCCTCTTCCTCTCACCTCTGTGTCCTACTTTACATCTCTTCCTCTTCCTCTCACCTCTGTGTCCTACTTTACATATCTTCATCTTCCTCTCACCTCTGTGTCCTACTTTACATCTCTTCCTCTTCCTCTCACCTCTGTCCTCCTTTACATATCTTCCTCTTCCTCTCACCTCTGTGTCCTACTTTACATCTCTTCCTCTTCCTCTCACCTCTGTGTCCTACTTTACATATCTTCATCTTCCTCTCACCTCTGTGTCCTACTTTACATCTCTTCCTCTTCCTCTCACCTCTGTCCTCCTTTACGTCTCTTCCTCTTCCTCTCACCTCTGTGTCCTACTTTACATATCTTCCTCTTCCTCTCACCTCTGTGTCCTCCTTTACATCTCTTCCTCTTCCTCTCACCTCTGTGTCCTCCTTTACATATCTTCCTCTTCCTCTCACCTCTGTGTCCTCCTTTACATCTCTTCCTCTTCCTCTCACCTCTGTGTCCTCCTTTACATCTCTTCCTCTTCCTCTCACCTCTGTGTCCTACTTTACATATCTTCCTCTTCCTCTCACCTCTGTGTCCTCCTTTACATCTCTTCCTCTTCCTCTCACCTCTGTGTCCTACTTTACATATCTTCCTCTTCCTCTCACCTCTGTGTCCTCCTTTACATCTCTTCCTCTTCCTCTCACCTCTGTCCTCCTTTACATCTCTTCCTCTTCCTCTCACCTCTGTGTCCTACTTTACATATCTTCATCTTCCTCTCACCTCTATCCTACTTTACGTCTCTTCCTCTTCCTCTCACCTCTGTGTCCTCCTTTACATCTCTTCCTCTTCCTCTCACCCCTGTCCTCCTTTACATCTCTTCCTCTTCCTCTCACCTCTGTGTCCTACTTTACATCTCTTCCTCTTCCTCTCACCTCTGTGTCCTACTTTACATCTCTTCCTCTTCCTCTCACCTCTGTCCTCCTTTACGTCTCTTCCTCTCACCTCTGTGTCCTCCTTTACATCTCTTCCTCTTTCTCTCACCTCTGTCCTCCTTTACATCTCTTCCTCTTCCTCTCACCTCTGTGTCCTACTTTACATCTCTTCCTCTCGCCTCTGTCCTCCTTTACACCTCTTCCTCTCGCCTCTGTCCTCCTTTACACCTCTTCCTCTTCCTCTCACCTCTGTGTCCTACTTTACATCTCTTCCTCTTCCTCTCACCTCTGTGTCCTCCTTTACATCTCTTCCTCTTCCTCTCACCTCTGTGTCCTCCTTTACATCTCTTCCTCTTCCTCTCGCCTCTGTCCTCCTTTACGCCTCCCCCTCTTACCTCTGTGTCCTCTTTTACCTCTCATCCTCTTCTTCTCACCTGTGTCCTACTTTACATCTATTTCTCTTTCTCTCATCTGTTTCCTCCTTTACATCTCTTCCTCTTCCTCTCACCTCTGTATCTTCCCTTACATCTCTTCCTCTCCTCTGTTTCCACCTTTACATCTCTTCCTCTAAACTGTCCTCCTTTCCTCTCATTTCTGTTTCCTCCATTGCATACCTTCCACTCTTCTTCTTCCTTTCGCCTGTTTCCTCCTTTACATCTCT